>NC_091061.1:159204819-159507849 GCF_000393655.2 Nicotiana sylvestris | reverse complement strand
TAAAGGCGCTCTAGTTCAATTCTAAACCGTATCCTATGTGTGCTCTACCCGTCCCATGCCTATGGTCCAAGAGGCTTTGGACCTACTATTAGGTGGTGCTAGACTCAGCTTAGGTTGCTCAAAATGATAAAACTAAGTGACATCCAAAACAGATAGGACTTTACATAAAGACAATTAAAGGCCCAAGTTAGCCTCCACACGTAAACAACAAACGCACACGGGTAGTTTAGGTAGGCATGGTTTCTAGGTGATTCTAAATTCCAGCATCGTATATGCAACATTATTGTTCTATCTAAAGGGCTTAGGCAAAGAGGCAGTCAACTGTTTGCAAACTCAGAATTATTAGCGCTAGTTTTATAAATAGGCGTCTTAGGCAGGTGACACTGTCCTATAGGCATGGTTCTAGTAGTTGCATAACTTAGGCAATGAAACAACCTTGAAGGTCTAGTGTTAACAACGTTGATCTCATAAGCAATTTTTTAAGCGAGTGACAACATCCTATAGGCAGGATTTCTAACAATTAACAATCAAACTTGATTTTTATAACACTTTATTCCTATAGTCATGTCATCTAAGTGAGGCAGTATAGTAAAAGCAATTGAAACGATTGACCAATTGATTAGTTAAAGTCCTATAGTCATGGTATCTAGGTTAATAAAGCATATGTTATACATCCTATAGGCATGTTGTCTAAATGCACAGTAGTAACATAGAAGCGAGTATGGCAAATGCTTGGACTAACGTGCTCGAACAATGTACAAGTGAGGTGTGCATGATTCTTATAGACATGATTTCTATTGATGTGCCAAAATAAAGCAAGTTAAACAAAGTAGCACATAACACACGTAGACCGTATAAGCATGTTTCTACCCTTTCATGCAAATATTAGAATACCCTATCCGCTTTTATTACTCTCCCCATTATTCATTATTATAAATTATTATAGGCCCAAATGATATAGTATAAACCTAAATATGACTAGTTACAGAATAAAACAACTGCAGGCCCAATAGAAAAAATACATGCCCAATATAAAAAAACCTAGGGATGTCTCCACGCCTTCAATGGTCTTAATCTTCGCACAACAACAAACCCATACACTATTTACCATAGCAACCTGAGTTCCATGCTCAAACCCAACATGTATGACCCAACATTAGGCCTAACGAATAATTTTACTTACCCAAACCATGCCAAAATCAGCCATACGAGTGATAGAATACTCATAGAATTAACTAAACCACATAAACACTTAGTTCTTAGAGATGTAGCTAACAATAACTCTAGCCAAGACATATAAATAGGTTCATGCCAAATTGAAAGGCACACAAGGCACATACAAGGCAAGTTTAGCTTATAATTCTAGCAACAAAGTTTAAGAGCGACATGATTGACCACCATAGGATAGTAAACCATTCCCAAGAGTGACAAAAAGAAGCATAATTCAGAATCAACCTAGCAAAAAAGTTTAAGAGCGACATGATTGACCACTATAGGATAGTAAACCATTCCCAAGAGTGACAAAAAGAAGCATAATTCAGAATCAACCTAGGAAAACTTAGATGAAGGTCTAGCAGAATTAGAAAAGAAACAAAAAAAGCACAACCATCACATGAAAGTATCCATCATGAAAAACTCAATGAAAGGAACAACGTAATATAACAAACTCATGATCAAGCAATTTCTTAATGGAGCAGGGAAAAAACTTTAGCATGCTGAACATTAGTCACAATACAAGAGACATGTCAATTTTCAGAAACAAGATAGGTTGGTATTGAACGTGGTACTAGTTGGCCATATATGAGAGGAGAGACTAGTTATAAGGTTTACCTTAAGGTCTCAAACATTACTGAACAGCACAAGATTGCATAAGTCAAAGCATACATTAGAACTTAAATGGCATGGAGACAGGCCTTAGCTAATCAGTACAACATCAGGAACTTAGCAGGTTTGACATGAATGATTTAACAAGGTCTGAAATACATACATTGATTTATCACAAAGATACATGATAAGACAGGGAACATACATTAGTTTACAAGTATCAAAGAAAGTAGGTTTGGGCTAATAACATGATCAGGAGTTAACTCTAGAGAAATATTAAGTTACACATAAATGATTCAACAAGAATTAAAACAGGTTCTGGGCATGACTTAACTCATCACAAATGTACAGAACAAAGAAAGAAGCTAAACTCAGAATAAGCAACAATAATAAGCATTCGAGCACACACATTAGAACAAATAGGCTTAAGAAAACAGAATCAAGGCAATAAAAAGGCAAGTTAGGTCACTAGAAGGTATAAACCCTCAAGAAGAGCTTCAGAGCATATAATAGCATGTTGGTTCATAAAAATCTTATAGACATAGATATATAGAGCAGGAACTCAAACGAAAAGAGAATAAAACTGCAAGAGTCATAGGTAATTACCAGTTACAGATTAATGAAAAAGTAAACAAGAAGAATAATTTCACCAATACTCCAATGCCAAAAGCAAAACAAGCAGTAAAACCTAGGAATTTTAGTGCGTCAGAGTTTCCAAGGGTTTCGAATGAACCCCGGGTAGCGCTCACATTGAGAAAGGTCCAATAATCGAATTTCGATAGCCTTGGCTTTCAGCCGGCCAAGTGTAACGATCCGACTGGTCGTTCTGAGCAATTGCACTTTGCTCGATTATTTTCGGGCATGAGTAGTTCCGTATGATATATTATGACTTATGAGAATCGTCGGTTTTAGTTCTTAGGTATTTCGGAGTCAGTTTGGAAGAATGAAATTCAATGTTTAAAAGCTTAAGTTTAAAGGTTGACAGAATGTTGACTTATGTGTAAATGACCTCAGAATAGAATTTTGATGATTCCAATAGATCCGTATGGTTAATTTGGACTCAGGAGCATGTTCGAAAAATTATTTGTAAGTCTGTAGTTTAATTAGGTTTGAAATGGCTAAAATGGAAATTTAAGTTTAGAAATTTGACCGGGGAGTTAATTTTTTGATATCGGGATCAAAATCTGATTATGGATATTGGAATAGCTCCATTATATCATTTATGACTTGTGTACAAAATTTGGGGTCAATCGGACATGATTTGATAGGTTTTGAAATAGGTTGTGAAAGTTTGAGGTTTCAAGTTCATTAAGCTTGAATTGGTGTGTGATTCATGTTTTTGTTGTTACTTGATGTGATTTTAGGGACTAAGTTTGTATGGTATTTTTAGGACTTGATGGTACCTTTGGTTGAGGTCCCGGGGGCCTCAGGTATGTTCGGAGGTAAGTTTTGTGCGAGTCCCGGTATTTTGGCACTCTGATATTGTTCTGGTACTTCTGGAAGTGCGGACCACACATTTTGGAGTGCTAATGTAAAGGAGAGATGTGGACTGCACATAAAAGTGTGGACGCAGCAGAAATATGCGGACCTCAAAGGAGGAGTGCGGACCGCACAATTTTATGTGCGGACCGCACAATTTTATGTGCGGCGACACATCAGGGTGTCCTGCAGATTCACTAGTCCGGCTTCGGCAGCTTATATCTTTTGATATACAAGGAATTTTGAGATGATTCTAAACAAAAGTTATAACCCTTCGTGTTTAGTTTTCAGAAAGGTAAAGAAGTCATCATTTGGACATCTGTAGAAAAAGTTATGATAAAAATATTAAGGCCTGGCAGTGCAGTCACCAAAAGGTGTAGTCGCACAATTTTTGTGTGACCGCAAGAGCTAGGATGTGCGGCCGCACTTGGAAATTTTCAGATCGTACATTGGGAGTTCAGAGGGTGTACTATATAAACAAGGTTTAGGGTATTATTTCACATTTTGGACTTTGGGAGCTCTGTTTTCAACAATTTTTCGTGGGGTTTTCAACAATTTTTCGTGGGGTTTTCAAGAAATTCATCGGGGTAAGTGATTCTAAATCGAATTTGGTTAATATTCATGAATATATCATTGATTTCATCATCCGATTAGTAATTTGAGATGGAAATTTGGGAAAAATTGTAGAAATTTCATAAAATGAATTCTTGGGATTTGAATGTCAATTCGAAGTCGGATTTGAGTAAAACTAGTATGGTTGGACTCGTAATTGAATGGGTTGTCAGATTTTGTGAGTTTTATCGGGTTCCCAGGTGCGTTCCCGGGTGTGATTTTTGGCCACATTTGGGATTTAATTTAGGATTCGATCTTTATCATTTGTAATTGCTTTCTTGGGCTTTATTTGATGTATTCGAGTTGCTTTTGACTAGTTTTGAGCCGTTCGAAGGTCGCTATGCGTGAGAGGGCATTCTTGAGGCGTCACTTGGCTTGCTCGGTATTTGGAATGGGCTTGTTTGAGATAAGTAACTCTTCTAAACTTAGTGCTGAGGGTATAAACCCCAAATTATGTGTTATGTGATTGATGTTGAAGTGACACACATGCTAGGGGGCATGTAGGCGTGCACCCTGTGAATTATGACTCTATTGTTTCTAGGGCACTGAATAGTGACCCTATTTTGTTGATATCTATATTTTCACCATGTGATTAAGTAACTGAGCTGTTAATCATGCTAGATATCATGTTTAGGCTTTATGCTGATATTGTTGGGACCCATAGTGGTCGTTTCTTACTGTCATCTCATTGATTTCATTGATATTTCATACCCAGTCGTATTCATGCATTCATATCATATCTCAGTCTTAGTTGTTGTTTATTGATATATCATATTGTTGTTGTCGGGCTAGTTTCATGACATTATGAGCTCGTGAGTGAGACTGGAGAGATTGATGACTGAGTGAGGCCGAGGGCCTGAGTGAGAGTGATATTATGGGATCGGGCTGCACACAACATGTTATATTGATTACACTTTTGGGATAGGGCTGCGCGATGCAGTGATATATCGCTTGGGTCCGGAGTCTGCACACCCCAGTGAGCATAGTCGACTATATATATGTATATGGATCGGGTTGCACGCCATAACGAGCATTATGGCTATATGTATATTGGTCGGGTTGCACACCGCAACGAGCCTTATGGCTATATATATAGATACGGATCGGGTTGCACGCCACAACGAGTATTGTACAGTGCTGAATGATTGAGTGTGTTGAGTATTGAGCACGGTAAGAGATAATATGAGACAGTGAGGTTGAGTACCCTGGGAGTGTGAGTACATGAGTTCAACACTGAGAGGCATTGCATTTGAAATGCATACTTGATATACATGCATAAAGATGCATTTCCTTTTGCTACCCGATTTTGGATACATTCATTATTTTACCTGTATCTTGATGTGTAAGCATAAAGATGTACTTTCCTCATGCTATCTGAAAATAAAATATTTACCTGATGAAAAGGTTTTGGGAAAAAGTTACAGTTTTCAAACTTACTCATATTTTTTGACGATTTCGGTAAAGGATTTGGATATTCACTGATATACTTGAAAAACGGAACTATTTCAAAAAACTATGAAAAGGCTGAGCATTTTCATCTCTGAGCTACTTCTCTATTTACTTGCTTTACACTGTTATGGACAACTATTGGTTATTGGTGTTGGGCCCTACCTATGTTCCAACTCGTCACTGCTTTCAACCTAAGGTTAGGTTTGTTACTTATTGAGTACATGTGGTCGGTTGTACTCATACTACACTTCCTGCACATTGCGTGTAGATTTTGGATGCCGATGTTGCTGTGCATTGCGGGAGCTGGATTCGAAGGTGTACCTGTGTCCCTGTTGTAATTGCCTCTTGTTCATGGTAACCTTAGATTTATAAAACTATATTTATGTACTTTTCAAATAGAAGATGAATTTACTTCTTATCAGCTTTATAAACTCTATTATTAGAAGCTCATGATTTGTACTACTAGTCCTTGGGAATTGTATAAGATTCACACAACTCCTTTATTTAATTATTTTATTAATATTATTGGAATTTGATAGTTATTAGTTGGTTTACCTAGCAGGTTGAGTTAGGTGCCATCACGGACACCAAGAGATTAAGCCTCAGAGTAGTATAAGACAAGTGAGAATAAGAGAATAGTAGTAATTTTTTAGTGATTAAAGTCTGTCCAAATGGGAAATTGGGAAGGGGTTATATAATGGTAGAAATTAAACAAGCAAACATGAAAAAAATTAATCAAACACAAATAAGGAAAGAAAGTATCACATGCAATCAATAATAGAACCGGTAAAGGAAAAATTGAAATTTCAAACCCTAGTTCGACAGAAATCAAAGAATCGACCAAAGATCTTGGTGAATTGGCCTCATATCATCTTGCCATGAATGTATACAGATGAAATACCGTCTAGATATTGAAGATTGAAGACGACTGTATGGATTATTGGGCTAGCTTGGCGTGTGGGCTGATGGATTGAGTCCAAAATTGACTCCAAATTGGGCTACAAATTAAATATGTGAAATTCATTAAAACTAAATTATAAAAAAATGACTAATAAATGAAAAAAATATTATTTATGCAGTAAAATGCTTATAATAGCCTAACATTATAAAATAATAAAAAAATGCTATTTTAGTATAAATAATAAAATAAATACAATTATGTATAGAATATTTGCTATTATTACAAAATTATTTATATAGCTTAAAAATACAAATATAAAATAAAGTAAAATATTATGAAACATATATGTGGATGCAAATAAGAAATTTGGATGATTAAGTCATCACAAGATAATTTAAAGGAGTAATTAATACATATTCAAATAATTTAAATGCAAGAAAATCATTTTAAGGCTTTAATAATTATGAAAAATTATAGAAAATACTTATGACTCTTGTAAATTGGTAATGATGCAGGAATGATATTTTAAAGGCATATATGACATTCATAAAAATACGAGGGCAAAATTGAATATCAACAAATGTACAACCCATAATATGTCTACGGAGCCTCTAAGTACAATAGAAAAGTAGTATGGAAGTGCCGGCGACAAGGCCTCAACTATACCTCAAAATACAAAGTACAACGTCAAGTGGCAGCAGGCCCAGAACAGAGTAGGGCTCACAAAAACCTACTGAATAGAGAGTAACTGCTAACGAGGACAAAAGCTGCCTGCTGACGAATCACCTGCATCCATTGAAGATGCAGTGCCCCCGGAAAAAAGGACGTTAGTACATATGGATTAGTACTAGTATGTGAAGCTAAATATCCTCTTTCGGAATAGAATGCCAATATAAGAAGGGGAAAACCATAGAAGTAACAAGTAACAATCAATGATATCCAAATGCCAAGTTTTTCAAAATATGAGAATAATATTATTTTTGGTTGGGAGATTTTTAGTACCGATACACCATCGTGATTTTAGTACGGAGTCCGATCTCAGTGATCGGATCCAAACCTACACCACTATGGAGTAGTAAGGATGGTCGATGCAGTTTTACCCAACAAAGGTCGGGATCGAATCCACAGGGAGTTAATGAGCTTGGAGTTAGGTTTATATCCGAGTAGATATGCGAGTTTTGCTCTTAATTGTACTTCCACAAATGGTTGATTTTGTTTTCTACTTCTACTTCTATTCTATAACATGCAATAATTAAAACTACGTACAATATTTTTGTTGGTTGTTTTCAAAGATTTAAAGGGACTAGGGTAGTGACTTTCGCCTAGGTGGATATCTAACGGGTATCGAGAATTCACGGCAAGCTTGTTATGATTGGGGTCATGATATAAACATCACACATAAGTGCTCACTCTATACCTCTCAGTAGTTTGAGTGACTTTGCCCAATTTGGCTTTCTCAAATCCAAATGGGTGATCATGCATAACAAATAATATTGGCTCAAGTCGGGTATTATTATCTCTAGGGGTAACCTTTTAATTGGGGCTATCAATCTCTTGAATTCACCCCAATTCCTTGTTAACCTAATTTTTCTAGACTTAGTCCCTCTTTCTAAAGAAGAGTCTAAGTCATAAAGGCATGACTCAGTGTTTGCAACCACCAATTCTACAATTAAAGCATGGATTAGACTAAATATCACTAACCCATAAACAATTAAGCCCTAAAATTCAAGACCCATTAAATATCCATACTAGGGTTGGGTCACAACCCTAGCTATGGGTTTAGCTACTCATGAAACTAGAAGAAATCAAAGATAAAGAGAAGATAAAATCCATAATGCTATATTAAAAGATGAAAATCTAAAGTTATAAGGTAAATCTTGTACAAAATTGCCCAAATAGGAAAAACTATCCGTCTCACGTACTCAGCAAAACATAATAACCTAAAAATATGAAAAAAATCTATTTATACTAGGCTTAAATTTCCAGATAAAAATGCCCCTGCAGAGGTTTCGCGGACGCGTAATTCTGATCGCGTCCATTTTTGAGCTATCGTGGCCGCGTAATAACGAGCGCGGTCCTCGTTTCTTCATAACTAGGCTTGGGTAGAGCTTGAATTTATGGACGACGCATTTTCAACCGCGTTCGCGTGAGAAACATACGTGGCTGCATATTTTGGACGTGGACCGCGTTTTTCACTTAAGCCAAAAATGTAGAGTCTCTGAACCTTGATATAAGCTCTTAACGAAAATCCATCGGCGGCCGCGCCATAGATTTCGCGGCCGCATTTTTACATCCCCGTCAGCGTTGGTTCTTGAGTTCAAATATAGCCTCTATAAATCTCACTTTTGCGGACCGCGTAATAGTGGTCGCCTCAGCGGTAGTCCTTACGCAGCTGCTCTTTTCTGCCACTGTCAGTGCTCCAGTCCCAGCCTTGGATTTGTGCAAGTTTGACTCCTTCATGAGTTGATTATGGCTTCTTTGCCTCATTTTGTCCTCAAGAAAACTAAGTAATTCCCGCCTCCACAAGAAAAAGAAAGAAAAATTTCAGTTTTCCTAAGGTGACTTCATCAAGCATCAATTGGGACTAACAATTTCCCTCAACACAAATGCATTATCAACAACACACATCCTTTTGAGTACCATAGTTCTAGTGCGACACAAGAGCATCAAGAGTTGACTTAACTCACCAAGGAAGCTCACTCTACCACGTAGGTCATTGTGGAACCCACACTCTTCCTCCTCTACTCTCCATAAGCAAATCTCACTTTAGATTGTAGCACTCAAAACAAGGATTGTGGAGAAATACGCTCATCTCTCTCAATGGAAGGTCACAAGTCCGGCTCTAAGTACCATAAGCTTGCCCCTTATGTAAATCACCACTAATGTAAGCTCACTCAACTCGAAATCATATAGTACTTTTGCGGGAATGTAATGAAGGCTTTCGGTTCAAGGTAGGACTTATTGGCATATGATGGTTTTATCTTTCCTTAAGCACTCCATTTTCTCATTTTGGCTCATATTTTCTTGACTCTTTGAGTAATTTTCTTCTCCCTTAGGGGAACTAGAGAGGCATACTGTCACTCTTTCTTTCTCATGACGATCATTTTTCTCCTTTACTAATCTTTCCATGCCTTTCATCATTGCTTTCTTTGAATCCCTTCACTTTTTCCATCTTATTCACTTTCTTTTTGACATACTTCTTTTTGGCTATTCTTTCTTTTCTTTTTGCCTTTCCTTTTCTTCATTTTTTACCTTTTATCACTTTCTCATTCCTTGACTCTCCCCCAAACTTATGCTTTTGCCAATTGTGAATGCTAAGGAAAGATCGGGTGCCAAAAGAGGATCATTATAGAACGGATAAAGGCTAGTATCATGGTTATTGAAAGAAAAAAGGGTTTCAGCTCAATGGGGTTGACTAGGGATATCATATTTGGTAGGCTATGGATGCTTTCAAGTTTCAAATTAGATCAAGGAGAGCTTATAATCATTTCTCAAGTCGAGCTACACTTAGAATTTCGCATAGACAAACATTCAGGGCAAGTTCTAGACTTATTGGCAGGGGACTTGGACTTGCAATTCAATACCTCACCTCACAAGCTATTGGATTGTTAAAGAGGACAGAGTCGAGGGCCAACAACAACCCTAGCTAAGATTGGGCAACACAAATGGCTCCAAGAAGCCACTCGATGATTGTTTAGTCAACACAAAAGTTTAGAGGTCACAACTAGAACTATTCTTTGCCAATCAACTTGTTTCCAACCATAAGATCAAAGGTAAATGTGTTAGGCCCAAGTGAAGGTTGCCTGAGACACTTTTATTTATTACTACTATTCACACAAAAACATAAAGAAAACGTACTCAAACCCTTAAGAAGGTTGTCATGCCATCCATCATCGGGCAGAGCCACCCGGTTCACCCAACATCTACCTTTAGAAAGAACTATGGCATTAAGAAAACCAAAGGCTTATTGATCACGAAGCTAAGAACTCAAAAAGAAGCTACTAAAGGAAATAAAAAGCTAAGCTATTAAGGAAAAAACACAAGAAGTTATAAAGTAAACTACTGAAAGTAAAATGAATATGTACAATAATGGAGAGAAATGAATATATACAAAATGGGAATAAATATATACATGGAATGATAAAGTTATATACATAACAAAAATGAAAAATAACAAAAGTGAAAAATAATGATAAGTAACAATAAAGAAAAATAGTATCATAATTATTACATTCCAATCATCAAATCAAATTAGGACCAACCCCCAAATAAAATTTAGCATTATCCTCAATGCTAAAAGAAAAAAATAAGATCAGGGAAGGGATAAAGAGTAGAGAAAACTCCCTATGTGGTCTCTGTTTGCATGGGGTCCTCAGCTCCATCTGGATCCTCCAATTGTATCTCTAAGTCCTCGGACTGGGGCACTACAAATCCTCTCACAGGCTCTCTGTCATCCTCCTGCTCTGGTGCCTGTGCTGCTGGAACAGTCTCCTCCATGAGTAAGTTAAGTGGAAGATCTTCAGTAGAAGTGAGCTTGGTAACATCAGTCATCAAGCTCTCCATTGCCTCCTTTGTAGCCTGAGTCTTTTTTTAGCTTCTTGACTAGCTTACCCATCTCCTTGATCACCTTCCCATGAGTATGCAAAGTCTCCAGGATTTTCTGTTGGTCGTCTAGGAGCTTCTTCTGATTGTCTAGAAACTCCTTCAATGAATCTTCTACTGATGGAGGCATCTGACGCTGTGCTGGAGTGGCCTGTGCTGCAATTGCACTGGATAAGGCAGAGCTTTGATGTAGCTACCTGTATCCAATTGTTGATGCTGGATAAAGTCTGATTAACCCGCAGTGCAGTTTAAGGGTAAGCTGAGGAGGAAGGCACAAACAATGGGGCAGAGATAAAAGGCCCGGATGATGGAGGTGGCATAGCAGCAGAAGAACCTTCAGTTATGGAAGGCTCGGACCCAGTGGCCACTACCCTTGGCTCTTCAGACTGGCTAGTGGAGGTAGTGGGTTTGCCTTTGGACTTGGGGTTGTCTGCTCCCCGAAGGCTGTACCAAGAGAAAGGCCTTTTTGGCTTCACTTTTATGTCAAAATCCCTCCCTGCTACCTCTTGGTCCTCCAAATACATGGTGAGGAAGCTGGGGTAGGGGTATGATCTTTCGTCCTTCCAGATAGCCTTGGTGATGATTCATTACATGAGATTTCCCATATTTATCGGGTACCCCACCATAATAGAAGCCATAACAATTTCCCGGGAGACTAGGATATCACTGTCATGCTGGGATGGGTCTAGCCGACTGCAGACAAATGTACACCACCCTTTCGCTTCAAAGCTTAGAGTGTTTCTAGCTATTTGGACCCTAGGTGTATGCCAAGCCGGTGTTGTCTCGAGGATGGCTATCTCCTCCACAAGCCAGGACGGGCTGCCTCATCTAAAGCCACCTTCTCCAAGTTTAGGGATTCATCCACATCATCAAACCCGACATATGTGTTCAGTGTCTTGCCATCAAATCTGATCTTCCGGTTCCGTACCTAGGTCACATAGGTGCCCTTTTTGATGTGGGAGACATTGGCGTAGAATTCTTTGAATAAGTACTCATTAGCCTCCGACAGCTTGCCGGTGAAGAATTTCCACCCCACTCTTTCATCAAATTGTTTATTCACATTGGGATTGTGGGGTAGAAAATCTCTTTCTATGAATTGCCTCTCGAGGGTGAGCGACCTTTGTGGCCACCATTCCCGAAATTTGTGGTAGGATTTTTCACTGACAAATCTATCTTCCCAAACTATGGGCTTTCTTGATCTCATCAAACCTCCCACCTGAGCATCACATCCTCGCCCGTCATCCGGGACCTCATCATCATCATCCACCAAAATTGGCACAACTGGTGCAACCAAAGTTGTAGCAGGTGGGGAAGTTGGTGCCGAACCCTCGCTACCTTATTCTGAGCCATCAAACGACTCATAAGAGGAGGTAGTCTCATCTCTCAACTGATATTTCCCCAGAAACTGTGTGGGGATATGAGTGAGAATCGAGTCTTCTTCCGAAGCTTCCTGGGAAGGGACATACTCACTCGTATCTGAGTGGTCCGCTGCTCTATCCGCAGCTTTGATGGAAAATCTCATCTTTCCAATTGATTTTTGGACTGCTAGGGGCAGTTTGGTCTTTCCTTTACCCCTGCCTCGGGAGGGTTCTGCCCTCCTTTTAGTTGTATCACTTCTATCTGTAGATCAAACCATTATCTGCACATATAATTATTTAAAGATCATTAGAATAGGGTGCAGTGTATCATTAAAGAAATGCAGTTGAAATGCAACAGTGGTTCCCAAAATAGAATACCGCGGACTGCGGAAAAACAGGTCCGGCCGCGGAAAGTCCATTGCGGCCTGCGTAAAAAGTAGGGCGGCCGCGAAAGAGTTGGGATCAGATTTCCAACTCTCTGAAGATGGACTTCCGCGGACTATGAAATAATGGGCGCGACCGCGAAATATCTAACGCGAACCGCGTAACAGAGGAACGCGGTCGCAGAAGCAATTTGCAAACTTTCTAAAGTTCATTAACGCGGGCCGCAAAATTATGGCCGCGGCCGCGTAAAGTCAATCGCGGAAAAATCATCACATCTGCAAACTTACAAGCAATTCAGCCTCACAAAAGCATGAACACGGACAACGTAATTTGGACCGCTGTCCGCGAAATTTAAACCAGACGAGCACTGATGACTTATTTTAGACTAGGGATTCACTTAGTACAAAAATTTAAGCAATTAATAGGCATAGTGTACAACCCTATCCCCAATTTGGCTTGCAAAACAAGTACCCACATGAATTTTTAGCATCAATTAAGCATGATTTTGATTTTGGCATGTATTAACCCTAATTAAAAAGAAAAAGTAAAACTAAATAAAAGAAAAGAAAGAAATAAAATTAATACAAAAATTTGAACATACTAGTTGTGTGATTTGTGGTAGAAACTAACTCTTTCTTAATGATATGAGATTGAAGTTCAAAGTAGAAGAGGGTGAACAGTAGTCTGATTGCTTTGAGAGTTCGAGGGTCAAAAAAGGGTAATAGTGCTTAGGATGTTCTATTTATACCAACAAATGGGGACCCACAACTTACCTGAACGCGGCCGCGAAATTCTACTGTGGTCCACGTTCTTTTACCTGATGAAGAGCCTTTTCAGATACATATCCGCCGAGAGCGGAAAAATGGGCACGACCGCGTAAGATTAGCACGAATCGCGAAATAACAAACACAGACACGAATACAACTTTAGAGAGTTGATATTCTGGACTTTTCAAGTCTGCGTCCTCTGACAAATTGTGCCCCCGCAAAAAGCTCTCGCTGACCACCAAATTTTGAGCGCGGTCCGCGTAATTTCCCGCACTTAGGCAAATTTTCCCAACAACAGTCCAGTACTGCAGAAACAATTCCTACACAAAGCTCACAACCAGTTAGTTCAAAAGAAAGCCTAATCTAAGGTGGAAATCAAAAAGAAAGAAAAACACATAGGTTGCCTCCCAAGAAGCACCTGATTTAACGTCGCGGCACGATATATGTTACCATCATTCACTTGAAATGGATTAATGCTACCACGTGGCTATTATAAAACTTGCCAAGATAGTACTTCACTCGGTGCCCATTAACTTTGATGATTTCACCATTTTTATTTTTCAAATCAAGAGCACCAAACAGAGTTACATGCACCACTTCAGAAGGGCCACTCCATTTTGACTTGAGCTTTTCCGGAAACAGTCGTAACCAAGAGTTGAATAGAAGAACCAAGTCACCCTCCTTGAATTCCTTGTTCTGGTCATATTTGTCATGTAAGTACTTCATCTTTTCCTTATACAAGTACGAGCTGGAATAAGCATGAAACTAGAATTCATCAAGTTCATTTAGTTGCTCTACCCGGAGATTTGCAGCTACATCCCATTCAAGGTTTAACTTCTTCAGCGCCCACATGGCCTTATGATCTAATTCTATCGGGAGGTGACACGCTTTCCCAAATACCAACCGATACGGAGACATACCAATTGGAGTCTTGTAAGCTGTTCTATAGGCCCATAAAACATTATCAAGTTTCTTTGACCAATCAGTCCGGTTTGCATTTATAGTCTTGGAAAGGATATTCTTGATCTCCCTATTGGAGACCTCAAATTGTCCACTTGCTTGGGGGTGATAGGGAGTTGACACCTTGTGAGTGACACCATACTTGGAGAGTAAAGTGTCAAAGGCTTTGTTACAAAAATGAGAACCCCCATTACTGATTATCGCCCTTGGAGTGCCAAACCTTGTGAATATGTTTTTCTTTAAGAAGGCCACCACACTCTGTGCTTCATTGTTGGGCAAAGCCACGACTTCAACCTATTTGGAGATGTAATCCACAACAACAAGAATGTAGGTGTTCCCACATGAACTCACAAATGGACACATAAAGATGATGCCCCATACATCAAAAATATCAATCTCAAGAATAGTGGTGAGAGGCATTTCATCCTTCTTGGAAATTCCACCAGCTCTTTGACACTCATCACACCTCTTAACAAGCTCACTAGCATCTTTATACAAGGTTGGCCAATAAAATCCACAGCTGGGAACCTTCGAAGCAGTTTTTGCCCCACCATGATGACCACCATAGGGCGAGGAATGGCAAGCATTAAGAATGCTCATTTGCTCCTCTTCCAAAACACATCTCCGGATCACACCATCATTAAAAACATTGAAAAGATATGGCTCATCCTAGTAATAATCCAAGCTGTTCCGTTTAAGCTTCTTCCTTTGGTTAGAAGAGAGCTCACTCGGGATAACGCCGGTCATAAGAAAGTTAGCCACATCGGCGAACCAAGGAATACTATTCAAAGACACGGAGAAGAGTTGTTCATCTGGAAACAAATCATTAATTTTGAGGCCATCATAGGGCCTCCCCTCCTCTTCCAAGCGGGACAAGTTGTCCGTTACTTGATTTTTACACCCTTTTCGACCAATAATTTCAAGGTCAAACTCTTGAAGCAAAAGAACCCATCTCATCAACCTAGCCTTAGAGTCCTTCTTTGTCATCAAGTAATGGAGTGTCGCGTGATTGGTGTGCACAATCACTTTGGTACCCATGCGATATGGCCTGAACTTTTCCATGGCGAAAACGATGACTTGTAACTCTTTTTCAGTCAATGTATAATTGACTTGAGTGTGATTCATCATTTTGCTTGCATAATAGACTGGATGAAATATCTTGTTGATCCTTTGCCCCAAAACCTCTCCTACCGCAATGTCACTAAAATCGCACAAGAGCTCAAATGATAAGCTTCAATTGGGTATGGTAATGATGGGAGTGGTAGTCAATCTATACTTGAGAAGATCAAAAGCTTTCATGCAATCATCATTGAACACAAACTTTGCATCTTTTTGCATTAACTTGCACAAGGGATTCACCACCTTTGAGAAATCCTTGATGAACCGACGGTAGAACCTCGCATGCCCTAGAAAACTCCTAACTCCCTTGACGGAAGTAGGAGGAGTGAGTTTTGAAATCACTTCAATATTCGCCTTGTCCACTTTGATACCGTTCTTTGAGATCTTATGGCCATGGAAAATGCCCTCCTCGACCATAAAGTGGCACTTTTTCCAATTAAGCACTAGGTTGGTCTATTCACATCGAGCCAACACTTTGTCAAGATTATTCAAGCATTCTTCAAAGGAGTCACCCACAACACTAAAATCATCCATGAACACTTTGAGGAAGTCCTCCACCATATCCATAAACATTGCCATCATACACCGCTAAAAGGTAGCCGATGCATTACACAAACCAAACGACATCCGTGAGAATGCAAAGATGCCATACAGACATGTGAAGGTGGTTTTCTCTTGGTCTTCCGGTGCAATCAAAATCTGATTGTAACCTGAGTACCTATCCAAAAAGCAATAGTAGGCACGCTTGACAAGTCTATCCAACATTTGGTCAAGAAAGGGCAATGGACAAGGGCGGCTCTAGGGTAAGGAAAGTGAAGCCCTTGCCTTAGGCCCCCAAATATTTAAGGCCCAAAAAAATATGAAACACTACTATATTATTATATAATATATATACTCTATAATGTGTATTTATTAATTATTAATAAAAGATTTCAAATTGTAATAATTTTTAAATTCGGTAGAGGTAGGACTGAGTGAGTTAATATAATAATATTTTTCTCTCACTAAATTAAATAATACATTTCTCATCAATTCTATTTTTCTTCCTTTATGTATAGTCTTTTTTCATGTTTCTCACGATTTTACTTTCTAATTTCAATTCAGATTCTCTAAGTTAGCTATTCCTTTTTGCCATATTTGATTGATCGACATACCAGAAAGCAAGTTCTTTTATGTCTCATCTTTTTTAACTAAGATATCCCCGAGAAAAATAACACAAGGCTCAAAACACGATGGATAATAGGCTCACACTTTTAACATTTTTATTTTAGGTGAGAATTCAATACCATATGACGTGCGCCTAACCCATACATCTTGAGTTGCGCTCTCACCACTAGATTAAATCATGTAGGTTTTTTATGTCTCAATATTTATGGAGTTTATAAAAGAAGTTTTCGGGCCTTTTAATGTGTTTTGGTTTTAGGTCACCAATTCTGTTGAGCCGCCCCCTCATTGATGATCAACAATTATTTACAGACTTCTACCCTACCATGAACATGTTGTTCAACCAACTTCATTCATATTTGGTAACTGAATGACACACTCACTACCTTTAATGTTTTTATCACTGTTGTTTTATCTTAATTGAGACTATAAATTTGATTGAGAATGTCAGGGGTGGATTAGTGGCTCTAGTAGGAGACTCGTAAAGCCCTGATTTAGGTCCGCAAAATTTTTAATAATGAATTTCATAATTTTATTTCAAATTAGACAATATTAATGTTTGTAGAGAAAATTAAACAATACAACAAATTTGTAAAAAAGAAAGAAAGATGTCTACTCTTTAATAGTAAAAATATTTTTACAACTTTAAATTAAACTACTTAAATTTTCATATTAGTAAATATATTTTTTACAACAATATATTGCAAATACATGTCTAACAACAAATACATGTCTAACATATCATTTATTTAAATTACACTTTTTAACATAAAAAATAATATTACTATGTGAAATTAAAGACTTTATGTTGTTTAAGAATATAATACTATAACCAACAAGTATGAAAAAAATGGCAAGACTAATTCTTTTGCATATATGTGTGTATACGTACTAATATGTGTATGAATCCATTCCTTGCAAAGCATTGACATATTCCACCAAGCTTTCATCCTCAGTCACATCATGGTTCAAAAACACAACTTCCAAAGGGTCCTCCATATTTATCACAGCACTGGTGTCTTCAACAATCACCTCTGTCACAAGATCCACAAATGAACATACTTTGTTGCTATTGGGCTGCCTCATTGACTTGTAGACATGAAACACAACTTTTTTATCACCCACCCGGAAGGTGAGATCCCCTACTTCCACATTAACTAAAGCCTTCCCTGTAGCTAGGAAAGGTGTCCCCAATATGATCGACACCTTATAGTCAACCTCGCAGTCAAGTATCACAAAATCCACGGGAAGTATGAACTTGTCGACCCGCACTAACACATCATCAATTGTCCCCAACACAGAGTATGACATCAAGTTAATGCTATCCCCCAAGTCGTACAAACCTTTGGCGAAATCGGCAGTACCAATAGTGCACGAGATTGTAAAAGCATCAGGGTCTTCTAGCTTTAGGGCCATGGAATATAAAATGGCACTCCCTTGGTGCGTCATCTTGATCGTTTCACAATTCATGGATCTCTTATTCGTTACCAAATCTTTCATAAACTTGGCATATCCTGGCATTTGTTCTAGAGCTTCCACCAAAGGCACATTTATGGACAAACTTTTCATCATATCAATAAATTTCTTGAACTGGTTCTCATTGTTTTGTTTTGCAAGCCTTTGAGGGTATGGTGGAGGAGGCCTTGGCAAAGTAGCCTTGGCTTTAGGCACTACCATTTCTGGTATGTCTATCACATGTTCCCTAGATGGGTTCACATCATTTTGTGTCTCCTCCACGTTGTCATCAATGTCAATTCTCACTTCTTCATGCACATTCCCATCACTCACTTGTACATCATTGCCTTTCTCATCATCATCTTACACTAACACATCATAACTCACAACCTTTCTTGCATTAGAGGTACTAGCAATTCCACCTCTACCACTCTTTGTAGTCACCGCCATAGCATGGCCCGTATTGTTCCCTCCTTTCGAGTTTACTACCATGTTACTAGGTAGTGCCCCCTTAGGGCGAGTATTCAAAGCTTGAGAAATTTTGCCAAGTTGGACCTCCAAGTTGCGGATAGAAGTATTGTAGGATGCCAATTTGGCATTGAAGTCGGCGTTTTTCTTCATAATTTGCTCAAACATTGACTCAATCCATCCCATCTCATTGTTGGACGAGCTAGGACCTCGTGATGGATATGTAGGCGGGTTGTTAGGTTGTTGAAACATCGGAGGCCTTTGAAAGACCGACCCCCAATTTCCCTGATTATTGTTATTCCAACCCCCTTGGTTGTTATTGCCTCCCCAATTGCTATTGTTATTGCCACCCCAGTTGCCTTGGTTACCTTGGTTGCCCCAATTTTGATTGTTGTCCCCCAGTAGCTTTGGTTGTTGTTGTTTCCATTGTTCCAAATTCCTTGTTGATTTTGATTTCCCCAATTTCCTTGGGATCTCCACTGTTGTTGATGATTCGGAGCATTGCCCCGTTGTCCTTGGTAGTTTTTCACATACTGAACCTCTTCACATTGATCATCATACACATCATCTTGATTGCAACCATTACCACTCTGCTCAAATTGATCTGGATTTCCTTGACCTTTTTGACCTCTTTGCCTCCTCTTGTTGACCATCATATTTACCCCTTCCATGTCATTCACTTGTTTTGGCCCTTGAACTTTCTACAATTGAGCTTTGGCCAATTGGTTCATGATCGTAGTTAACTCGGCTATTGCTTGGCCATGGTCATGGAGCTCTTTGTGTAGGTGAATGACATTGGAATCACCTTGTGGCACATTAGCTCGACTTTGCCATGCCGAGGAAGTATCGACCATCTTATCAAGTATATTACACACCTAAGCATAAGGCGTGTTCATGAAGTTTCCCCCAGCGAGTTGGTTAACTACACACTGGTTGGTAGTGTTGATTCCATAGTAGAATGTTTGTTGGATCATGGCTTCGGTCATGTCATTGTTCGGACATTCTTTAACCATCATTCGATACCATTCCCAAATCTCATGAAGTGGTTCATTTGGATCTTGTTTGAAGGCAAGGATCTCATCTCTCAGCGTCGCCATATGTCCCAGCGAGAATAACTTTGCTATGAATTTCTCGGCAAACTCATCCCAAGTGGTGATGGAATGGTTGGGCAACCTCTCAAGCCAATCCAACACGTCCTCAGAAACTTTAGTTTGCTTTCTCCCCCAACATGTATCAACAAAACCCTTGAGATGCTTGTAGGAATTTTGGTGTGGGGCTCCAATGAAGAAATCCCTCTGTTCCAAGAGTGTAAGAATGACGTTGGTTATTTAGAAGTTGCCTGCCCTAATCTGGGGCGAGACTATTACACTTGCGTATCCTTCGTTGGGCAACACCCAATGTGCTGCCCTTGCTAGAGGTGGGGGAGGGTTTGGAATATTATCATGAGGCGGTCGATCTCTCCTTTGTGCTTGTGGTTCGGGTTGAATATCATCCATATTATCATCGTCTACCTCCTCCCCTAATGAAAAATTTCCGGGAGCATCATTGTTAAGAGCCATTTTGTACCTAGAAGAAATTCACAAACAAATTAGAAAATCAGAAGGAAAGAAAAACAAAACACACAAATACTCGGATATATAGCTAAAACTATTTTACTCCCCAGCAACGGCGCCAAATAATTGATCGGATCCAAACCTACACTACTATAGAGTAACAAGGATGGTCGTTGTAGTTTTACCCAACAAAGTTGATATCAAATCCACAGGGAGTTAATGAGGTTGGAGTTAGGTTTATATCCGAGTAGAGATGCGAGTTTTGCTCTTAATTGTATTTTCACAAATGGTTGGTTTTGTTTTCTACTTCTACTTCTATTCTATAACATGCAATAGTTAAAACTAAGTACAATATTTTTGTTGGTTGTTTTCAAAGATTTAAAGGGACTAGGGTAGTGACTTCTGCCTAGGTGAATATCTAATAGGTATCGAGAATTCAGGACAAGCTTGTTATGATTGGGGTCGTGATATAACCATCACACATAAGTGCTCACTCTATACCTCTCGGTAGTTTGAGTGACTTTGCCCAATTTAGCTTTCTCAAGTCCAAATGGGTGATCATGCATAACAAATGATATTGGCTCAAGTCGGGTATTACTATCTCTAGTTTTAACCCTTTAATTGGGGTTATCAATCTCTTGAATTCACCCCAATTCCTTGTTAGCCTAATTTTCCTATTAGTTTATCTTTCTTAAGAAGAGTCTAAGTCATAAGGCACGAATCAGTATTTGCAACCACCAATTCTATAATTAAAGCATGAATTAGGCTAAATATCACTAACCCATAAACAATTAAGCCCTAAAATTCAAGATGCATTAAATATCCACACTAGGGTTGGGTCACAACCCTAGCTATGGGTTTAGCTACTCATGAAACAGGCAGAAATCAAAGATAAAGAGAATATAAAATCCATAATGCTATATTAAAAGATGAAAATCTAAAGTTATAAAGTAAATCTTGTACAAAATTGCCCAAATAGGAAAAACTAGCCATCTCACGTACTCAACAAAACATAACTTAACCTAAAAATGTGAAAAAAATCTATTTATAGTAAGCTAAAATTCCCGGAAAAAAATGCCCCTGCAGAGGTTTCGCGGATGCGTAATTATGACCGCGTCCATGCTTGAGCTATCGCAACCGCGTAATAATAAGCGCGGTCCGTGTTTCTTTATAACTGGGCTTGGGTAGAGCTTGAATTCACGGATAGTGCCCTTTCAACCGTATCCGCGTTAGAAACAGATGTGGCTGTGTAATTTGGACGCGAACCGCGTTCTTCACTTAACAAAAAATGTAGAGTCTCTGAACCTTGATATAAGCTCTCAGCGAAAATTCATCCGCGGCCACACCATAGATTTTGCGGCCGCACTTTACATTGCGGTCAACGTTGGTTCTTGACCTCAAAACAACCTCTCTAAATCTCACTTTCATGGAACGCATGATAGTGGTCACCTTAGCGGTAGTCCTTATGCGGCCGCTCTTTTCTGGCGCTTTCAGTGCTCCAGTCCCAGCCTTGGATTTGTGCAAGTTTGACTCCTTCATGAGTTGATTATCGCTTCTTTGCCTCATTCTGACCAAACCCTGCAAGCAAGCACATTAAGTTAGTTTTCGGGAATACTTTTAGGCATTTTCGACCCAAAATCTAAGCTAAAAAGAGAAAATAATCGGCTAAAATCCCTAGTTATCACTCAGCCCGATCGGCTAAGCCATCTCATAAGAGACAACCAATCACATCACAGTCACTACCATATGTGTGGCATGGTGTCCAATCTCGACTTGATTGGTTAGGCCGTCTCACCACAATGCCTTGTGGATCGACATTAACCTTTGCTAGAAATTATCTCATCATAAATAAGGGGAATAATTTCATCACATCAATCTCTTCCCAATTAAGGGGAATAATTTCATCATATCAATACGAGGATTTACCCCTCAATCACTCCTACCCTGACACATGTAGTTTCGAGGTTCGGTTATTTCAACCTACCCTTCCTCGGTGACTAACGGTACTCCCAAATTTTTTTTGTTTTGCATACAAAGGAAATAGAAATACAAATACGTTCACCTCATAACCTTTCACACCATATATAGCTTCATTAGTACTTTCAACCACTCACAACATCATTATTTCATTAGCTCTCTTGGCCACACATATGATTCTTCATTAATGGCACAGTGGCCGTATCTCATATTCCACATTTTCATTCATTAGTAAGGCTTGAAACACAATAGATTTCTTTCCAAAGAAATGGAGCAAGATGATTAGCAATCAAATCTAATCATCTTGCTTATAATGAATGAAAATGTTTGAAAGAAATAATGAACCTATGAGTATGTAAATAGTGTGTCATAAACGAGTGACACACCATTTATTCTTGAAATACTTTTTCCCAAAAAGGACAATACAAAATTTCAACTTATGAGTATGTACGAACTCAAATCACATTGGAAATGCTTATAAAAGAGAGCATGGTGATTTACGACTGAAATAGTGATTCAAATCATAGGTATTAGTTTAAAGATGTAGACATGTGATTTTTGACCCTCCCAAAGAATTTACATATTTTAGCATATAAATATTTAGTTTAGACCTAATATCACTATTCCAATTAGTTTAACTCTTTACTTTATTTTGTCATAAAAATAAAAATTAAAAAAATATTTTCTTTTATTTAGCTAATTGATATAAAACAGTTGCATTATTTATTTTTAATTTTACTTTAATTAATTAGAAATGATTTCATAATTTTGTGGTTGTTATTTTAGGAATTAATATTTTTTAGTCTACTAGAGTTAAAGGGCCATTTTTAAAGTTAAATTTGGCCCAATTCGGATCTAGCCCATAATAACCCAAGCCCAATATCCCTAAAACTCTAGACTTAGACTTAAAAGCAACCCTAAGAGTCCTAAAGAGGCTTCAACCGTTTTCATCATAGAGGACACCCCCCTGAACTTCTTCTTCTACAGACCCCAAAAAACGAAAAGAACTGAGACCAAAAAAGTTCCAGCACTGCTCGTCTTCTACAGACGCACACAACCATCAATCCTTAGCTCCCAACCAAGCCAGCCATTTCTCTGATTTCAAATAGACCGAAAAAACCTAACACAAAAAGAATTCTCCATCTCCAACCTAGAAGAACCACAAAAGAACGACCTCTCATCTGACCTTTGATTCTTCTTCAACAATCGGCCGTACACACACGAAAATGCACAGAAGCAGATGAAAAATGAATAAAAAAACAGATCTGAAAACAGAGCAAGTAATAGAGAAACGAAGGAAGGGAACGAACATGATTTTTATATTCTGATTCCGGATTCAAATCCTTTTGAGTTTCGTTTCAAATTTTAGCTTTCTTCTTTTGATTTCTGATTTCGGAACCATGGAATTCAATAAAGTTTGAGGGTGGTCGGGTTTCGTTTCAGTTGTTGGAGTCGATAATATCTTTCGAAAAAAAGGGTTCGACAAAGAAAATTTTCTATCGTGTTCCGGTCTAGCTTGAGTTCCGGCGAGTTCACGTTTGTTGCCGTTTATTGGCTTCTGTCCGTGGTTCCATTTCGAGTTCCTGTTCCAGCCCGTTCCACAGTTTTTTGCTCGAATACTTAAAAAGCTCAGGTTCATTTTGAGATCCAGTCTTAAACTCTAGTTCTTTTATTTCTTCTCTTATGTGAATATACCGTGTTAGTTTATTATTGCATTTTAGTTGATATTATGTGAGGATTTGTAGTGTTTACTTCAAATTTGTTTGAGTTGGTTCTTTGTTTTGAATTTTATTATTATAAAGTAGTTGAAGTCACGTTATGCTAATACAAACATATGTTGAAGAACAAATTTATTTAATGTGGGAATAGATATAGTTCAAATGTCCTTTTAATATGTGTTGCAATGTCTCGTTTAAATTGGTCTGTGGATTTGTTCTAACTTCAAATAAGACGACTATTAGTTGAATTGAGAAAAATAGGCCAACAAATCAACTGATAATAGGATTAAGTGGGCAGTGGGCTTTTGGACTAAAATTTCAATGAGTTTGGACTCAAGACAATTTCGTAACTCCTCGTTCTTGCTTTTGGGTTGAATCGTTAGGAACATGTTTTAGGACGATCACATTTGGGTAGGTAAACTTTTTAAGCGCGTAAATAAAATCATCATAGCTGCGGGTACAAATCCCGTGATGTAGTTGTGATACATAATTTCCAAATCTAGGGGTACATTTATATAACCCGGCCACAACTTTTAATGATGTTAATAAATTAAACGTGTTGTAAATCGTGGGTACAGTTCCCGTGACACGTCGCAATATGTACCAAACAAATAAGTGTACGACAATCGTAACTTGTTCGAGAATAATTCCATAACTAATTAAAAGTGATAACTAGGAATTATGATGTATTTTGCACTCCTTCTTGATTAAGTTTTGATTAGAAATGTGTACAAAATAGTCCCAAAGGCTCACAAGTTGTGCTTGATTGTAGGTTTGATCAACAAGGTGACAAGGTGTCAAAAACCAGCTCAAAAAGGAGTGAAATTTACACAGGTACCAAGACAAGACCAAGCTCAGTCAAACAGGGCTAGTGCAGCCGCACACCATTTTGTGCGGTCCACATAGATGAAGTTCAGAGAGTATATTTTTCAGGCAACCAGGCAATGCGGCCGCAAAGGGTTTTGTGCGGTCCGAATTGGGTTCATTGCGGCCGCACTCGATTTCGTGAGGACCGCATTTCTCGAGATCAGAGAGTTGTTAGATTGGAGGATGAAGCCCAATGCGGTCCGCGGTCCATTTTGTGCGAACCGCAATAGAAGCCACCGCGACCGCACTCGACTTTGTACGATCCACAAAGCCCAAGTTTAGAGAGCAGATTAATCAAGCCAAGAGCCTTAGTGAGGTCGCACTCGATTTTGTGCGGTCCGCACTAGCCCCGCATGTGTATTTCTGTCCAGAATTTTCAGCCTAGTATAAATAGTTCTTTTCCCATTTTTAGGTCATCAGATAGATTTTGGGACAGAGCTGCGCTTGTGACTTCTTCTCTTTTATCATTTTGAGTAATTTTAGCTTAGTTTCAACATTGAATCTTCAAGTTTTATTTAGTAATTAATTATTATGGACTTTTCTTCATCTATTTCTTTATTTTCTTCTATAATTATGAGTAGCTAGACCCATTAGCTAGGGTTGTGGCCCAACCCTAGTGTGGGTAATTGATGGGTCTTGTGTTTTGATGCTTGATTGTCTATGAGTGTTTGATATTTGGACTAATTTAGGGTTTTAAATGTTGACTTAGTGGTTGCAAACACTAGTTTATGCCTAGTAGACTTTGGTTCTTCTTGAGAAAGAGAGCCTACGTCCATGAAATTGGTCCAACAAGGAATTGGGGCGTATTCAAGAGATTGATAGCCCCAATTAAAGGGTTAAACCTAGAGATAGTAATACCCGACTTGAACCTTGATGGCTTGCACAAATTTGCATACCCAATTGGTCTTGAGAAAGTCAATTCGGGCAAAATCACTTGAACTATCGAGAGGTATAGAGTGAGTAGAATCGTGCAATGGTTATATTATACTCCCCGAATGTGACAATCTAGCTTTAGACTCAAGAATCCGTCAATTGACCACCTAGGAGAAAGTAACTACCCTAGTACCTTTTATCTATTTGATCAACTCTCAATAGTTTAATCTTACCTTTACTTAGTTTAATTTAGCATTGTAGTATTATAAAATTAGAATTAATATCAATACCAAAAATATTTAGAAGTGAAATTAGGAACAAATACACAACTCCACTTTAGATAGAAACTCATCTCCTATATCTAGCTCCCTGTGGAAATCGATCCCGACCTTCTCGTGTAAAAGCTACTTCGACCTCTCTTGCTACTTTATAGTAGTACAAGGTTGGACTCAATCAAAAAGCGGTCAAAGAATAAATGCACATAGGTTTCAAAGATGTTTTAAAATCAGATAAATAGGCCAATAATAATAGCTGAGCGATCGTGCTAAAACCACGGAACCCGGGAATGCCTAATACCTTCTCCCTGGTTAACAGAGTTCCTTACCCGGATTTCTGTGTTTCGTGGACTGAAACAGACTCAAACTTCCTCGATTCGGGATTTTAAAATCGGTGACTTGGGACACCATAAATTATACAAAGTGGCAACTCTGAACTTAAATAATTGATGTTCTAAACATCAATACCACACAAAGGGGAGGAGTGATTTGTGTGGTACCCAATTTTCGCTCTAGAAGAACCTGGTTCTTCTAGGTGTTCTAACTACTACTATTTGCAGAATAAAGAGTACATAAAATAAAGAACACAAAGATTTTTACGTGGAAAACACCTGGCTTAAAAGGTGAAAAAACCATGACCTACTACTCAGTAGGATTTTCCCAAACTTCCACTAAAATCACCGAGCCAAAACAAAATTTACAAAAACACTTTATAAACCTAAGGATTAACTCTAATCCCATTGTGGCACACAGCCTCAATTGTTGCGACAACTTCAAGTTAGCTTATAACTTGAATACTCAAAGTACCTAATACAATTGCTTCTATGAAAGTTGAAAGGTACAACTTTAAACCATCTACTACAATTGAACTAGAATAAGAAAAACACAATGGAGATTTTGCAAGCAATTTGTGTGAGATTTGAGTCTGCACTCCTGAAGCTACTTGAACGAGATAGAAGAACCAGTTTGTGCAATACCTTTAAAAGAGAACAATCACTGTCATTTAATAGGTTAGAAGTCAAAGTTTGATTGGGACTCAATTTCTGATCTTCTATCGTAGTTGAGTCCTTGAAGATATCAAACTCTAATACTCTCTTTATCCGGATTGTGTTCTCTTCCTATAAGGAGACTTTCTTTCTTTATCCAATATGCAACCTTTTTGATCAGATCATGAGATATTGCTGCTTGATCAGTATGACTTATCTCCTTCACATGTAGCTCACGTGTGTAGGTTGATCATGACAGTGCTTCACAAGATGGACCTGTTCCATGACTGAGTTCATTTGTCATTCTTCAAAACTTCACCTGTTCTTGGGCCAACAAATTCCCCCTTTTTGATTATGACAAACTCTATGCTTTTTACTGACCAAAAAACCTGTAAGAACTCAGCTTAACCATCAACACTAAACTTAGAAAATTTTCTTTTCATCAAGGACCAGGTTAATTAGGTTATAAATGTCACTTATTTCAGAATAATGTGTAAAGCACAATATCTCTTCTCCCTTTTGGCATCATCGAAAAGTTGCATACGCAGTGTGAATTTCAGATTTTAATAAGTACTCATGGCCACTAGGGCAACTACAAGTGCAATCATGGTGCAATCAGCAGTAATCAAACAAACATTTTTAAACTATCAAGGTCAGAATAATCATTGAACAAGAGAAAATAGCAGTTGTCATTGAGAGAGATATGTTGCCATTAAAAATCTACAAAAAGAAAGAAAAACATCCAAACCATGAGCAAAAACAGAAAAATCCCTAATCTGGGTCACTGGGGAGGGTACTAGAACTAGTCCAGGAGATAGAAACTAGGAGTCCTAAGGCTTGGAGGAACTGAAGGGTTGAGTTTGGAGAAGATTCAGCATGTTCTGAAGAATTCCATCATTCTTCTCCTTTTCTTTTGCAAGCTCAATCCTGAGACCATCCCTCTCAGCTTCTACTTCAACCACACGAGCCTCGAGCCTAGCAATTTCAGCATCCTTAGCTGCACATTCCTGAACCAAAGTCCTAACCTTGCTATTGATGGGTGTCCTCAAGGATGAACTAGGTTCAACTGGGATGGCATTGACTGGATAGTCACAAGCAAGAAGAGTTTTGATGCCAAAGTGTTCTTTGCTCGAGGCCATTTCCCATTTCTTCAGAGGCACATTGAGCATGTCCAGAACTATGGTTAGTATGAAGCCATATGGGGTAGCATGAGCCTTGGAACCATTTGTGATCCTGTCTAGCAGTTTGACTATGAGGGCAGGCCATTTGAATTGCTTTCCTCTATCCAGGCATTCCATAAGAACCAGATCTATGTAGTTGGCAGTGTACCTTCTCTCCTGTCTTGGCAATAAGTACTTGTTGACAAACTCAAGCACCACCTTGTGCTAAGGCCTCATCTCACTCTTCTACACAGCTCTGGCTTCATTCACATTCTCTGAATCACAGAACCTTTTGGTGATTTCAAGGGCAGTGGGGAGGGAGTCCAGGCATGGACACTTTTGCCTAGTATAGTCATCAAACCCTTCAGAGGGTATATCCAGAATCTCTCCCAGTTTCACAACATCAAACTGCACTTGAACTCCCTTCACCTGACTACTGACAACTCCATCCATAATAGCAGCATTTGCCATAAATTCAATCAACTCATTTCTAGCTAGTCTACCTTCCATCTTAAGGACCGTGTCCTTCCATCCCTGAGCAGCCAAAGAATCTACCAATCTTATCATCCCTGGTTTCACCAGGTCCTTCAACAATCTACCTTTTAAGATTTTTCTTTTTCCAAAAATGGCAAGCTTATCTTGTTCATTCTCAGATTCATCATCATCATCATCATCATCATCATCATCATCATCATCATCATCTTCTTCTTCTTCTTCTTCTTCTTCTTCTTCTTCTTCTTCTTCTTCTTCTTCTTCTTCTTCTTCTTCTTCTTCTTCTTCTTCTTCTTCTTCTTCTTCTTCTTCATTCTTCTTCTTCTTCTTCTTCTTCTTCTTCTTCTTCTTCTTCTTCTTCTTCTTCTTCTTCTTCACTCCAATCATCATCATCAGAAACTTTGGTTTGTTTAGCTTTCACTGCAGATCTTGTCCTCTTGGCTAGTGTGGGTTCAACAGCTATAGGCATAGAGGAGGACTTCTTGGAGTAAGTCTTGGGTTTCTTAGGCTTGGGTGTAGGGACCTCCACTATTGTACCCCTTTCTTGATGGACCAGTTCAATCTCTTCTTCCTCAACAACCTCTGAGTATTCTGCAACCTTTCCCTTTCCCTTATCCTTTTTCTTTTTCTTGATTTCCTCTAAAGCCTTTTGTAGATCAGTTTCACTCTGTTTTACCCTGTTTCTTATGGATCTACCCCTAGGCACTGAAGAGGCAGTAGTTGTTGGGGATGAGGCTTTTCTTTTCTTGGATGACTTGGGAACATTTGGGGATTTTGGTGTAGTAGCTTTACGTTTCTTTGGGTCATAACTTGCTCCAACCTTTTTCAGTAGGTCAGCCAAGGTTTCTTCAGTAGATGAAACAGGTTCATCTATTTGTTTGCTTAGATGAACCAACCCCTCAACTGCTTCACCAGAACCACTTCCCTCTGACTTCATGCCACTCTCATCTAACCTATCTATGCAACCCCACATATAGCAAGAATTGTTCCCTTCCCTTTTCCCCTCTCTTCACCACATGCACCCTCTCTCTCTTTTTCTTTTTCAGACTTTGTTTTACCCCCACTCCTACTCATCTCAAGCAAATCAACATCCCTAATGGGTCCAACCAAAACAAACCTAGTTTCTAAGTTTTCAACCACAGAAGAACTTACCTCAGAAGGAGATTCTTGAGTCTTTTCAGAGCCAGAAGACCCATGTCCATCTCCCACAGTCGCGGATTGAAAGGATTCAGACTCAGAGCTAGAGTCAAACTTTGGAGCTGGGCTTTTTTTCACTTGGCTAGCTTTCAACCTTTCATTTAAAACCTTCCTTAGAGCCCCAGATGCTACAATGTTTCGAGCAAGCATTTTCTGTCTTTGAAACCTAGGTTTTGGAGATGTACTCGGTGGAGTAGATGAGGATGAATTTGAGGGAGATGGTGGTGGAGGACTGCCAAGATAATCTTCTGGGTTAGACATGATTCTTCGTTTCTTGAGAGAATTTGTGAATTTTGGAGAAGAGGGCAATTAGAATTGAAGAGTAATTTTTGACGATTTTAGAATTATGAAGAAGACTAGAGATGTGGTGTGCATTTAAAGCGAATTAGACATTAAGTAAGTAATGGAAACTTTTTCAGGGGTCAAAGAGCAGTCTAATCAAATTGAAATTCCAGAATTTTAATGATAGATTTGGTTTCCCTAGATATTAGGAAAAAATCACGGTTTAGAGTTCTAGATGGACGAAACTGGTTCAATGCTCAACAGATAGAATTTTCTAGGAATTTGACAAGTATAGGACATCTGCTCATGATTGAAATATTAATCTTTCTAATTGTGCAGAGTATATAAAACATACCTGAGCTTTCATATGAACCCATACTGATGAACCAGGTTTTTCATACAGAACTCTCTTGAACAAGCTTCAAATGCCATAATAGAGAAAATGTTGTAAGAGATCAGTGAGTCATATATACACATGTCATAGGAGTATACTGATTAAAGTATGAAGATGGGTAAGAATTAATCTAGATATTTACACATGTTAAGAATTCCCAACCAAAAAAAATTATTTCTTTTTCATTTTTTTTCATTGTGCATTCTGAGTTGAACCTATTAGGTGATCTTAATCATCCCTAATTCCAACCTGTTCCTTTAAAAGTTTTCTCTACTCAGTGCTTTAGTGAAGATGTCAGCAATTTGCTTATCAGTAGCACAAAATTCTATGGAGATCAATCTTTTCTCATAGTTATCTTTTAAGAAGTGGTGTCTAACATCTATGTGCTTAGTCCTCTTATGATGAACAAGGTTCTTTGTCATACTTATAGCACTAGTGTTATCACAGAATATAGGAATGCAACCAACTTCAATGCCAAAATCTACCAGCTACTGTTTGATCCATAACAATTGAGCACAACAAGATGCAACAACAACATATTCAGCCTCAACAGTGGATAAGGCCACTGAATTTTGCTTTTTAGTGGCCCAGGATACAAGACATGAACCAAGAAAGTGAGCCATACCTGAGGTGCTCTTCCTATCCACTAGGAAACCTACATAAGCAGCATCAACATATCCTACTAGATTGAAATTACTACCTTTGGGGTACCAAAGACACAAATTAGCGGTGCCTTTCAGATATCTTAGTATCATCTTGACAGTAGTCAAGTGAGATTCTTTTGGATTTGCCTGAAAACGAGCACAAAGCCCTATACTGAAAACAATGTCAGGTCTGCTGGCAGTAAGATACAAGAGTGAACCAATCATACCCCTACACAACTTTTGATCAACTGATGAACCAGGTTCATCAATGTCTAATTTAGTGGCAGTTGCAATGGGTGTGTCTATTTATTTTGATTCTTCCATTTTAAACTTTTTGGTTAGCTCTTTTGCATACTTCTGCTGATGGATCATGGTTCCATTAGTACTTTGTTTGATTTGCAAGCCTAATAACAAGTTAAGCTCACCCATCATACTCATTTCAAACTCACTCCCCATTAATTTTGCAAAGTCCTTACTTAGCTTATTAGTGGTGGCCCCAAAGATTATGTCATCAACATATATTTGTACCACAAGAAGATCCTTACCTTTTTCCTTTAAGAATAAGGTACTGTCAATTTTACCTCTTTTGTAACCATGCTCCAGTAGAAATTTGGACAGTCCTTCATACCATGCCCTTGGGGCCTGCTTGAGTCCATAGAGAGCCTTGTCTAACTTGTACACATGCTCAAGACATTCTTTGCTCTCAAACCCTGGAGGTTGTTTTACAAACACTTCTTCTTTCAGGTAGCCATTCAGAAAGGCACTTTTGACATCCATCTGATGAAGAGTGAATTCTATGTGTGCTGCAAAGGCTATAAGGAGTCTGATTACCTCTAGTCTTGCAACTGGAGCAAAATTTTCATCATAATCTATGCCCTCCTCTTGGCTGTAACCTTGGACCACCAGTCTTGCCTTGTTTCTTGTAACTGTTCCATCTTTATCAAGTTTGTTTTTGAAGACCCATATTGTACCAATAACTGATCTGTCCTTGGGTCTTGGAACTAGATTCCAAACTTGACTCCTCTCAAACTGATTGAGTTCATCTTGCATTGCATTCACCCAATCTGCATCCTACAAAGCCTTAACAACATTTTTAGGTTCAATAAGATATAAAAAGGCATCAAAAGCACACAGATTCTTGTAACTAGTTTTGACTCCAGATGTTGGATTAGTGATAATATTCTCAATAGGATGAGAACTTTGATACTTGTGAGGTTTCACAACCAACTGGTTTCTGCTAGATGTTTCTCCCATGTTCTGTTGCTGAGGAACAGGGTCATGAACATGTTCTTTTAGGGGATTTATTTCAATTCCTCTTTGATCAGTTCCCCCTGTCAGGTTGCCCTGGATGGAAGAACCTGTTCCATCACCTATTCCTTCTTTTGGTGCCACTTTAATATGTGCTAAGGCTTCAGTCAAATCCTTTACCAATCCAATGGCTTTATCTTTATGTTCCTGTCTCTCAGAAAGAATGTTAGTTTCATCAAATACTACATGTACACTTTCTTCTACACAAAGTTCTTTTATTGAACACTTTATATGCTTTGCTATGTGAAGAATATCCCAAGAATACTCCCTCATCACTTCTGGGATCAAACTTATCTAGGGAATCTTTTCCATTATTGTGCACAAAGCAATTGCATCCAAATGCCCTAAGATGGGATATATTTGGTTTTCTCCCTTTAAGTAACTCATAGGGAGTCTTCTCTACAAGAGGTCTAGTCATGCATCTATTGATAATGTAACATACAGTGTTTACGGCCTCTACACAGAAGCTATGAGCCAGTTTACTAGAAAGAAGCATAGTCCTAGCCATGTCTTCAAGAGTCATGTTCTTTCTTTCAACTACTCCATTTTGTTGAGGGGTCCTAGGGGCAGAGAAGTTGTTAACTATACCATTTTCATCACAAAATTTAGCAAACTTAGCATTTTCAAATTCAGTTCCATGATCAGACCTAATTGATGCAAGTTGATTTCCTAATTATTTCTGAGTTTTTCTAACAAAGACAGTGAACATATCAAATGATTTATCTTTAGATGTTAGAAATAATACCCAGGTAAATATAGAATAATCATCAACAAGTACCATTACATATTTCTTTCCTCCTCTGCTCATGGTTCTCATTGGACCACAGAGATCCATATGGACCAGTTCCAACGACTTGGTTGTGCTTACCATTTTCTTGCTTTTGAAAGATGATCTTACCTGCTTTCCCCTTGCACAGGCCTTACAAACTTTGTCTTCTTTGAACTTGATGTTGGGTAACCCTATCACCAAGTCCTTAGAAACCAATTTGTTTAGATGATTCAGATTGGCATGACCAAGTCTTTTGTGCCACAGAAGGGGATCATTATCCAACACACTTAGGCAGGTTAGTTCATTTTATGAGAGAGTAGACAAATCTACAATGTAAATATTGTTAACTCTTTTTCCCTGCAAAACAATCTTGTCAGTGGTAAGGTTAATCACAAAGATTTAGTAGAGGTGAATTCTACAAGGTTACCTATGTCACATAGTTGTGACACACTGATCAGGTTGTATTTCAAGCCATCTATCAAGTAGACATTCTCAATGGAGTAAAAGTCTGTCTTACCTACCTTTCCAACCCCAATGATCTCACCTTTCTTCCCATTTCCAAAGGAGACATTGCCTCCCCTTAAGTCCTCAAGTGAAAGTAACTGGTTCTTGCTTCCAGTCATATGTTTTGAGCAGCCACTATCCATGTACCATATTTGGCTGCTTCCCTTTACTTGGACCTGCAAAAAAAAAATCAGGGGTTAGTCTTAGGAACCCAAACTAGTTTGGGTCCCTTTCTATAGGCAAAGGGATAAATCAGATTCCTTCTAGCCCACCCAGGCAGCCTATTCTTTTCTTGAACAAAAGTTTTATCCTTTTGACTGGCCTTTTCTTTTGCATTACATTCATTTTTGTAATGGCCAGTCTTGCCACAGTGTGTGCAAATTTTGTTTTTAGGAAGAGTGAGGTACTTTCTTTTAGGATCCCACTTAGGTGCTTGAGTCCCATAACCAAGTCCTCTTTTATTGCTACTGTGATGTTCTTGTAGCCAGGAGAGTGCATCAGAAGCCTTGTTCCATTTGCAAGTTCTGTCTAGTTCATGTTTTACCTTCCCTAGATCTTCTTTTAATCCTCTTATCTGCTCATCATTCCTGTATAACTCATCCTTCATTTTTCTTCTAGGGTGAGATGTGTGTGATCAACTTTCTTCTAGTGTTCTCAGACTTAAGTTCTAGGACACTTGTGTCAAGTTCAAGAACCTAGTTCTTCAACTCAGTATTTTCACTTTCACTCTCATTAGCCCTAGACTCTAGATTTTTGCACTTGGCTTTTAGGATCATACATTCCCTAGACAGCTCTTCCTTCTCATTGTTAATTATCTTAGACTCATCAATGAAGTCTAGCAGTAGCTCAGACAACCTTTCTTTAGACATGAATTTAATCTTGTCTTTGAGATGAAGAATACTTACCTCTTGTTCATCATCTGGTTCTCCGATGGCCATAAGTGCTTGTTCATCTCCAGCTTCATCTTCTGAGTCCTCATATGATGTTTCTCCCTAGGCAACAACTATAGCCTTTATTGATCCTTTATTCCTTTTTGGTTGAACCTGTTCCTTCTTTCTGTTCCTTTGGTCAGCCTTTTCCTTCTTCCACTCAATTTCCTATTGAGGGCAATTCTTGATCATGTGATCAGTCTTATCACACTTGTAGCAACCCTCATTGGTCTGTTTCTCAAGATCCCTTGGTTTGTTGAAGGTTGTACCTCTTGAAAAACCCTTTACTCTTATCAGGTACTTTTTGAAATCTCTTATGATCATAGCCATTTCATCATCCTCCAGATCTGACCTTTAGCAATTCTGAGAGCCGAACTTCTTTCCTTATTTGGTGCATCCATTTTCATGGTTTGCCTTCTCAGTTCATAAGCAGTAAGGTTTCCAATTAGTTCATCCATCTTGGGTGTAGCAATGTTCTTTGATTCCTGAATAGCAGTGATTTTACTTTCCCAAGAGACTGGAAAAACCCTTGTCTTAATCTTCTCAACTTTATCTTCTTCAAGAATAATCCTTCCAAGAGACGTAAGTTCGTTTGTTAGTATAGTGAACCTTGTATACATCTCTGGGATGGTTTCTCCTTCCTTCATGCTGAAATTCTCATACTGAGAATACAACACTGTTCCTCTGGACCTCTTCACTTGAGGTGTTCCTTCATGAGCCACTTGCAAAGTGTCCCAGATTTCCTTAGCAGTAGTACAACTTTGCATTCTATTGTACTCATCTGGAACTAGTCCACACACAAGCCATTTCTTGGCCTTGGCATTCTTCTCCCACTTCTTTAGGTCTTCAGCAGTGCAGTCAGCTCTTGTCTTTGGCACATCCACTCCTTCAACATTCTTCTAGCAGTTGCTAGAGGATCATCAGTGACTATATCCCAGAGTTCATAGTCTTCTCATATGATGTGATCCCTCATCCTATTTTTCCACCAAGAATAGTACTGGCCATTGAAAAGTGGAGGCCTAGCAGTGGATTATCCTTCCCAATTCCCAGGTGGTGCACTCATGTTGATATTTTCCTAAGGTGTTAGCCTCTTCAAGGAAAACCTGCTCTGATACCAATTGATGTTCTAAACGTCAATACCACACACGAGGGGAGGGGGTGATTTGTGTGGTACCCAATTTTTGCTCTAGAAGAACTAGGTGTTCTGACTACTACTGTTTGCGGAATACAGAGTACATAAAATAAAGAACTTCCACTAAAATCACGACCTAGCTCAAAAGGTGAAAAAACCACGACCTACTACTCAATAGGATTTTCCCAAACTTCCACTAAAATCACTGAGCCAAAATAGCATTTACAAAAATACTTTGTAAACCTAAGGATTAACTCTAATCTTGTTGTGGCACACATCCTCAACTGTTGAGACAACTTCAAGTTAGCTTATAACTTGAACACTCAAAGTACCTAATACAATTACTTCTATGAAAGCGGAAAGGTACAACTTTAAACCACCTACTACAATTGAACTAGAATAAGAAAAAACACAATGGAATTGGTTCTTCTATCTCGTTCAAGTAGCTTCAGGAGTGCACACTCAAATGTCACACAAATTGCTTGCCAAATCATCTTGCTCTTTTGCTTTCAATTTAGTTTAACTTCTGCGTTTGTGCAATACCTATAAAATAGAACAATCACTGTCATTTAAAAGGTTAGAAGTCAGAGTTTGATTGGGACTCAATTTCTGATCTTCTATCGTAGTTGATTCCTTGAAGATATCAAACTCTAACACTCTCTTTATCTGGACTGTGTTCTCTTACTATAAGGAGACTTTCTCTCCTTATCTAATATGCAACCTTTTCGATCAGATTAGGAGATATTGCTGCTTGATCAATAGGACTTATCTCCTTCATATGCATCTCACATGTGTTGGTTGATCATGACAGTGCTTCATAAGATGGACCTGGTCCATGACTGAGTTCATTTGTCATTCATCAAAACTTCACATGTTCTTGGGCCAAAAATAATAATCCTGTTTTGGTTTTGTCACTTTAATTTGAAAAACTCCCCTATACCCATTTCCTGGTAGAAAAAAGAGGTGCGACAGCTCTGGCGACTCTGCTGGGGATAAAAACTTAGAATCTCTGGTTCAGGATTCAGAATTCGAGCTTAGGATAACTGTTATAATTGACTTTTATTTATTATCTAATTTTTACGTGTTTAAGCCTAATGTGCTAAATGTCGCTTTTTACCGCTTTGATATTATTTGAACTGTATATAAACTGCTGCGAAACACTTCTCTTCTCATCTTCGGGGAAGTGCATGCTAGCGTGACTTCTTTTCTGTTAGTGGCATACCCTAATTTTGAAATAGGTTCGGACAAGTTACAAAGCCGAATGGCCTTTCGGTTCCCGGTACGTTGCCCCCCCTTCGGCTCGAGTTGTCCGCTAGGGGTACACCAAGTCTAGAACAATACACTCAGGTTTTATACCTAGAATAACTCAGCCTCATGTCGGATCCCTAGTATGAACGCTTGTTTACATCATGTGCATTTGACTTTGGAGACTCAACATAGGGGCTGGGTCCGTCTAGGACAAGTGTACCCAAAAATAAAAGACCATCCTGATGCATCTAATGTGCTACATGTTCCATTCTTCAAGGGTAAAAGGGTCATTTGGCGGACCAATGAGGGATGAGGATATAAGCAAAAAAGGTAAAGTGTGAAAAATAAAGCTAGTAGGGCCCAATTATGTTTCTCTTTCACATTTTTCTTTAAGAAAAAGACAAAAAAATAAAAATGAAAAAAAATCCAAAAGGATTTTGCACTTTCCCCATCATTTTTTAAAAAAAAAATCAAAAAAAGAGGAAAAAGAAAATCCAAAAAGACTTTACATGTTTCATCATTTTTTCAAAAAACAAAAGACAAAATATATTTTCTCTAAATTAGTTTTTTTATTCTCGCCCGTATCCAATCTTCCCGAACTCCACATACCTGATTCTCGTCTTTTGGGGCGTGATACGTAGGCAGCCCACATAGGTTCCGATCTTCTTAGTGAGTCTTAGGTTCTTGGCTTCGAGGGTCGTAGCCAAATCTTGCATCTCTAGCCACTTTTGGCCACATCGGTCGTTTTGCAAAATAGGGCTATTTTTGCAAAGTGGCTTGTTTAATTGTGTATTGAGAGTATTGAATCCATAATTAGGTGCCTTTTTTACTTTAAGGCCCATCCTTGCCAAATCTTGCATGTCTAGCCACTTTAGGCCACATTGGTCATTCTTGCAAAAATGGGGTCATTTGCGCAAAAATGGTTCAATGACCCATGTCTTAGAATATTTAGTCCACAATTAGGTGTCATATTACTTTAAGGTCCGTCCTTTTTTGAATTTTCATCTTTAGCCACTTCTGGCCATATCGGCCATTTTTGCAAAATGGATCATTTTTGCAAATTTATTTTGGGCTATGATTATAGGGAGTTTGAATCAACATAATCTTAGGTGAGGTATTTCCATGTCTATGAGGTCACCTTTGTTGAGTTTGCACTTCTAGCCACCCTTTTTGGCCACATAAGCCGTTTTGCAAAAATAGCCTCAATCATGTCTTACATGTGTCCAATAGGGAGTGTTATTGTCTCACATAGTGTTGGCTTCAGTTTTTTCATATAGGTGTGGATCTACTTACCAGAGTTTGAGCATGACAGATACCCCGGGACCATCCAGTCAAGATCGCTCATTCAGGAGTTGCTTAAGGAGATTTTTTTATGTTTTGAGTCTGTTTTTCTTTTTATGTCGTCTTTTGCCTTCTAGTTTTGTACAGTAATGTCAAGTCTTTTGTTATTGTACTTCCTATTTATATTTGAAAAAGTGTGTTATAACTCAAAAATTAAAAAAAAAAAAGAAAAAAAGGAAAGAGATTTTGCGTTTTATATTTCCGTTAGAAGTTTTCTTTAGAAGACTAATTCTAGAAATTAAAAAAAAAAAAATCTTTTGGGGTGGTTCTCCTTAGGAAGTTAATATATAGAACTCAAAATAAAAATTGCTTTTATATTTCCTTTAGTAATCAAGACTAAAATTCAAAAAAAAAAAAAGAAGAGAATTTTCTTTAATACCTCTTTAGAAGTTTTCTTAAGATATTAATTCCAAAAATCCAAAAAAAAAAAGACTTTCTTTTGAGTTTCTTCTTTGGGAAATATATATAAAACAAAAAAAATATTCTTTTTATTTTCATTAGAACTTTAGGGCATTGTACATAGAAAAAAAACATACTTTATCTTTTGTTTATCTTTAGAGTTTCTCCTTTAGGTAATGAAAAATTGAAATCCAATTTTTTTTTTATATTTTTCATTTCTTGTTTCGAAATCTTTCTTCAATATATCAAGTGAAAATTCAATATATTTCTTTAATTCATTCTTTAGATTTCCTTCCTAAAAAAAATCAAAAGTTATTTTCTCTTCTAGGAGTTTTTCTTTAATAATTTCTCATAGAGTATCTGTTTCAAAAAATGTAAAAAAGAAAAATATATGTTTGTTTAAGATTGAGTTTAGAATAGATTATAGAACATTAACTCTAAAAAAAAAGAGTATTTCCTTCTTTTTTCTCATGAGAGTATTCATTAATGTAAAAAAAAGAAAAAAAGAAAAGAAAAAGAGAACGTTAGTTTATTTACTTTATTCCCAAACTTGCGAACCTAAGCAAAGATCTGGTTCATACGGCGTTATGATAAGTAGGCAACCTACATAGGGTTCGATCGAATCATTTTTTTTAATTTTATTAAAAGAAAAAGGAAAAAAGTAGGAAACAAGAAAAAAAGAGAGGTGAAATTATGGAATGTGAGAAACAAGAGGAAAGAAAAGAGTGATAATTAGAAGAAAAAGGAGAGGAAGGAAAATGAGCAAGCCAAGAAGTGCTAGAAAAGAAAGAAAAGAGAAGATTGAAATGAACAAAATTGGGATGATGCCAAGTGACCTTGTGACGCTAGAAGTCATTCTATAACCGTTAATTGTTGCTAGGTGCATTGCACTCAATGTGATATTTTTAGCTGTTAAATGCCTTAATGCTAACAAGATGACCCCATTTTGTTCCTTTTGTTATCTTCATTGAGCAGAAGAGTGGTTGGTTTGTGGTTCTTAAGTAATTCATCCATACAACACAAGGTCAAAGAGCAAGGCAGCCATGGCTAGCAAAGAATTGGATACGGGTGTTATTGATCCGTCTAAGGAGATTGTTGAGTCAGAATCTGAGTTGAAAGAAGAGGTCTTAAGGTTGAAAGGATAGATGGCCGAAATATACCAAGCCTGGATTAGTGGGCGTCCTCCACCATTATTTCCCACTAACTACCCTGAAAACCTTACCACCATTTCTCCACTGTCACAAATCCAGATTCCCACTACTGCTAATATCTCCCCACAACCTTTTCACACTTCACCCACCAAAACCACCTCATATCTCGCTCCTTTGACCACTCATGTTTTTGTAGCTCATCCACCAGCTACCTTTCCTCGATCCTCTAGCGAGACTATGTTCAAAATCCCCGATGCCCAACACTGTGCTCTAGAATCAACTTTCAAGGTCTCGGATCCATACTCTCACTCTCCTCATTTTGAGCCTCCCGAGGAAACTAAAAAGCCTGCTAAGACAGTGGAGCAAGATGAGATATCCAGGAAGGTGAAAATCTTAGAGCAGTCTTTAAGAAACATGCAAGGGTTGTCAGGTCAGAAGAGTATTGCCTTCAAGGATCTGTGTATGTTCCCCGATGTTCACTTGCCCGCAGGATTTAAAATACCAAAGTTTAACATGTATGGCGGGCATGGAAATCTAGTAGCCCATCTGAGGGGTTATTGCAGCGAAATGAGAGGTGTTGGCAGGAAAGATGAGCTGCTGATGGTGCATTTCAGTGAGAGCCTGACTGGGACAGCCTTGGAATGGCATACTCGTCAAGATGTCAGTAAGTGGCATACATAGGGTGACATAGCTCAAGATTTTGTTCGGCACTATCAGCACAATGAATACATTATCCCATACCGCTCCTCCCTATCTCAGATGGAAAAGAAACCCAAAGAAAGTTTTAGGGAGTTTTGGTTCAGATGGAACGAACAAGTTGTTCGGGTCAGTCCTTCGATTGATAGAAAATATGCTGCTGAGCCCCGCCAATGACAGGATCCAGTGGGCATTCCTGCTAAACATTTTCAGCCTCAATACCAACCCCATAAACATCCCCAATCTCCAGATAATCCATCCCAGTATTATCCTTCGAATAATATCCGACCATCTGTCTAACCACTAGGTCACTCCCTAGGGCGAGCACCAGCATCTCAAAATTCTCGTGCACCTTCACAGCATTTTTAGGGACCCTATAACCCTAAAAAACATAGGCATGGAGGGAAACAAAGACAGAGAAATAGTTTCATGCCAATCGAAGAATCCTACACAAGCCTGTTTGAGAAGTTAAAGCATTCTGGACTGATTGAGCCGATCGTCGGCTATACTCTGGACCTATATGCAAAAGGTTTTGATCCTACTGTATGGTGCATGTACCACTCTAATGTCCAAGGGCATAGCATCGAAGATTGTCGTGCTTTGAAAAGGGATATGGAAAGAATGATTCAAGAAGGGATAATTGGGATATTGAAGTTGGTAATGGTCTTGATAATATTGATGTGGAACTCAGTGGCTTAGATGTCGAGCTTGGTAATTGGAAAGATGATCCTTTCATGGCTGGCTGGGGAGGAGTCCCGGTGGTTCATTTTGTTGTCATTTCTGTTGTTCGGGTTATTTCAGGGTTGTAATCCGGATATTGTCTTGTGACCAAACCCTTCTATCCTTTTATTTTGCCTAGTTCCTTAGTCGTAGTAACTCATTCAGTGTTATCTAGGTTTGTTCCAGGGTTGTAACCTAGTTTATTTTGCTTGTTTTGTTATTTAAACCCTTTCACCGTCTGTCTAGTGCAATTTTCTGTTTTATGTTATTTCTAGCCATTTTTTTGTTTAGTTCTCTTTTCCTTTTTTAGTTCTTTTCATGCTGGCTCTAGTGACCTGACATGCACGCATAATTTTAGGCCTGGTATTAAAAGTTAGTTTAATCGTGGAGAAATAAAACAATTTTGAAGATGATATGGACATTTGAGGGAAATAAGTGCAGATTTGGACATTTTGAGATCATTTAAAGCCCGAACTGTGTGAAACTGGGGAAGATAATTTGTGAAGTTAATAGGATGACAAGAATTCATTAAAGGAGAGTGAATTCCTGACAATTTGAAGCGAGCAACTTTGAGTGCAAGTGCATCTCAAGTAACAAGATAAAGCCTAGGGATTTTGTTCCAAACAGACGGAGGGTATCCATTATGGAGAAGAAATCACCTGACGAGAGTTCTGTACTTGACAAGGCGCTAAAGAAAAGTGGAAGTCATATCAGTGATATTAATGCCAAAGCTGCAAAATAAATATTGTGCATGATCTTCTTTTTCATTCTCAAGTTGAATGTGTTGTACTTGGCATTTTCAGGATTGGGAGGCCCTCTTTCAGCTACCCCAAACACTTATATCATTCAATACCCTTTTGAGCATGTACTGATTTCTTTGACCGCCCCTCATTTGGAATCACGCTAGAGTCATACGAAAAACAAGTTCATGTCCCCATAGGTTTTTTATTAAAAGTTCATTCCAAAAAGAAAATTCAAGAAAAAAAAGAGAAAACATAGAGATAAATAAAAAAAAGAAAAAAGGAAAAAAGAAGAAGAAAAAGGAAAATAGTAACAAAAAGTAGTTTTGTGAACTACGTTCTACCTGATTCTTATCACCACAAGATATGTAGGCAGCCTTACGGTTCGGTTGCACCCAGTAAAATATTTCATAATCCCACGAAGTCGAGAGTGGGGTAGTCTTTCTTAGAAATTCCATCTCAAAAAGAAAACAGAAAAAAAGATTCAAATTCCATTGTTTTGGAAATTGGGGCAAAGTTTTTAGAATGGATTCCAAAAGTTGTAAATAAATTAACCCCGTTGTCTTAGTTATTTTGAGCCTTTATGATATCCTTTCTTTCTAACCTTGTCCAAAAGTCATATTACAGTCCAAAAAAACCTTCTAGATAATCTTTCAGAGTGTCGAGTCAGACATGCTAGAAACATATGATATTTCTATCGTGGTTAATGCCTTGTCATCTGCAGAATCAGTAAAAAAGAAGAAAAGAAAAAATGAGAGAGTCTTATCGGTGAAAACCTTCACAGGCACCATAAGGCGACGGTAAGTTGAGATCAAGAACAAAATGAGAGAGGCTTGCTGGTGAAAACCCTTCGGGAACTACAAGTCGAATAAGGACCGTGAATCAGATAGGATAATCGGAGCATGGAAACCCAGTTTCACGACTCAGAGGTACAAGGAGAGTTGAACATTAGACTTGCTTGACAGATTAGGCCACTTCATTCAAAGGTGTATGTCATAGTTATTAGAGTTGGTATCCACATCTAATAAGTTTCTACTTTGTAGTTTTCTTGTTAGGAATCATCTCTTTCCATTGTCCTTTACCCTATTCCTTTTGTCTTGTTTACTTCCTCTTTCTGAGTCTGTTTGGTCAGAACAAGTGAGAAATGACTTCAAAATTTGCCACCAGCTTTCCAATTGCACAAAACGGAATTTGGATAGCACATCAAAGCGGCATAAGTTAGGAAAGAACAGTATGCATGCTGAGTTGGTAACAATCAACGTGCTTTGGGATTCATGTGAAATACAAAGGTTCGGTATATGTCAATTCATAAATAATGCAATAGATAAAGGGCTTGGGTTTGAACGGATCAGAGGAATTTTCTATGATAAGGGTGATAGAGATAGTGGTTAGTCACTAAACAAGCAAGGTCGTTCGAGTTGAAATCAAAGTTATCATGGGAAGTGAAGGAGCAATCGCCCTCAAAATCAAGGCCACAAACCAACTACCATGTTTAAACACACAAGTTTTCTTTGTTTTAAACAGGGACGAAGACTATGTCCAAATCAAAGCTTGGAAGATTGAACTTTTACAAGTGTCGTGCCCAAATTTTGTCAGCACAAAGGCGGTTTGAGAAGGGAAAAGAAAATTTGTTCGATCTGCAGGAACCCTCCATGAGGAAAGCATGGTTTAGGGGCAAGGAATTTTGTTCGTTCTGCAGAGATCCTACAGGAAAAGAGCATGGCTCGGATAAGTTCATTCTCGGCTTCTCAGGACCATCCTCGATAATAGGATTTAGTTTCAAGTTTTAGGACCCTACTGGATAATGGGATTTAGTTTTAAGTGTTCAGGACCTTCATAAATAATGGGATTTAGTTTCAGGTTTTCATGGCCCTCTTGGATAATGGGATTTAAGTTCAAGTTCTCAGGACCCTCCTGGATAATAGGATGTAGTTTTAAGTTGTCAGAACTCTCTTGGATAATGGGATTTAGTTTTAAATTTTTAGGACCCTCAAAGATAATGAGATCTAGTTTAAGTTTTACCTTTAGGAAATAGAATTCACCTTTCAGGTTTTCTTTCTTAAGTTGAGATTTAACTTTAGTTTTCAGGGCCCTCCTGGATAATGAGATTTAGCTTTTAAATTCTTAGGGTTCTTTTGGATAACAAGATTCAATTAATACTCACAGATGTTCCCGGTACCAATTGGGGCAGAAAAGTTTTTTTGTTTTGTCTATTATGTTGTAATGACAGGCGCCCACCGGGATAACAAGAGAATTCATTTCAAGTTTTGCATCAGGCGCCCACCAAGATAACAAGGGAATACATTTCAAGTTTTTCATTGGGCGCCAACCTGGATAACAAGGGAATACATTTCAAGTTTTTGAATCAAGCGCCCACTTGGATAACAAGAGAATACATTTCAAGTTTTTGCATCAGGCGCCCACCTGGAAAACAAAGGAATACATTTCAAGTTTTTGCATCAGGCGCCCACCTGGAAAACAAGGAAGTACATTTCAAGTTTTTGCATCTGGCGCCCACCTAGATAACAAGGGAATACATTTCAAGTTTTGTGACCAAAGGAATATATTTCAAGTTTTGCATCAGGAGCCCACCTGGATAATAAGGGAATACATTTCAAGTTTTGCATTAGGCGCCCATCTGGATAACAAGGGAACACATTTCAAGTTTTTGTATCAGGCGCCTACCTGGAAAACAAGGGAATACATTTCAAGTTGTCATCAGGCGCCCACCTGGATAACAAGGGAATACATTTCAAGTTTTGCATCAGGCGCCCACCTGGATAACAAGGGAATACATTTTAAGTTTTGCATCAGGCGCCCACTTGGATAACAAGGGAATACGTTTCAAGTATTGCATCAGGCGCCCACCTGGATAACAAGGAAATACATTTCAAGTTTTTGCATCAGGCGCCCACCTGGAAAACGAGGAAGTACATTTCAAGTTTTTGCATCAGGCGCCCACCTGGATAACAAGGAAATACATTTCAAGTTTTTGCATAACAAGGGAATACATTTCAAGTTTTTGTATCAGGCGCCCACCTGGAAAACAAGGGAGTACATTTCAAGTTTATGCATCAGGCGCACACCTGGAAAACAAGGAAGTACATTTTAAGTTTTTGCATCTAGCGCCCACCTGCATAACAAGGGAATACATTTCAAGTTTTGTGACAGGCGCCCACCTGGATAACAAGGGAATACATTTTAAATTTTGCATCAGGTGCCCACCTGGATAACAAGGGAATATATTTCAAGTTTTGCATCAGGCGCCCACCTGGATAACAAAGGAGTACATTTAAAGTTTTGGCATCAGGCGCCCACCTAGATAACAAGGGAATACATTTCAAGTTTTGCATCAGGTTCCCACCAGGATAACAAGGGAATACATTTAAAGTTTTGCATCAGGCGCCCACTCGGATAACAAGGAAATACGTTTCAAGTATTACATCAGGAGCCTACCTGGAAAACAAGGGAATACATTTCAAGTTGGAATCAGGTGCCCACCTGGATAACAAGGGAATACATTTTAAGTTTTTGCATCAGGCGCCCACCTGGAAAACAACGGAATACATTTCAAGTTGGCATCAGGCTCCCATCTAGATAACAAGGGAATAAATTTAAAGTTTTGCATTCGGCGCCCACCTAGATAATAAGGGAATACATTTAAAGTTTTGCATCAGGCGCCCACCTGGATAACAAGGTAATACATTTCAAGTTTTACATCACGCGCCCACCTGGATAATAAGGAAATTTGTTTTAAGTTTTGCATCATGCGCCCACCTGGATTTTAAGGGAATACATTTCAAGTTTTTACATCAGGCGCCCACCTGGAAAATAATGGAAGACATTTTTAGCTTTTGCATCAGGCGCCCACCTGGATAACAAGTGAATACATTTCAAGTTGTTGCATCAGGCGCCCACCTTGATATCAAGGGAATACATTTTAAGTTTTTGCATCAGGCGCCCATTTGGATAACAAGGGAATATATTTCAAGTATTGCATCAGGCGCCCACCTGGATAACAAAGGAATACATTTCAAGTTTTGCATCAGGCGCCCACCTTTATAACAAGGTAATTTGTTTTAAGTTTTGCATCAGATGCCCACAAGAAAAACAAGGGAATACGTTTCAAGTTATCATCATGCGCCCACCCGGATAACAAGGAAATAAATTTCAAGTTTTGCATCAGGCGCCCACCTGGATAACAAAGGAATACATTTCAAGTTTTGCAGCAGGCACCCACCTAGATAACAAGGGAATTCGTTTTAAACTTTGCATCATACGCTCACCAGGATAACAAGGGAATAAATTTCAAGTTTTTGCATCAGGCACCCACCTGGAAAACATTGGAATACATTTTTAGTTTTTGCATCAGGAGCCCGCCTTGATAACAAGGGAATACATTTAAAGTTTTTCATTAGGCGCCCACCTTGATATCAAGGGAATACATTTTAAGTTTTTGCATTAGGCGCCCATTTGGATAACAAGGGAATATATTTCAAGTATTGCATCAGGCGCCCACCTGGATAACAAAGAAATACATTTCAAGTTTTGCATCAGGCGCCCACCTTTATAACAAGGGAATTTGTTTTAAGTTTTGCATCAGATGCCCACCAGAAAAACAAGGGAATACGTTTCAAGTTGTCATCATGTGCCCACCCGGATAACAAGGAAATAAATTTCAAGTTTTGCATCAGGCGCCCACCTGGATAACAAAGGAATACATTTCAAGTTTTGCAGCAGGCACCCACCTAGATAACAAGGGAATTCGTTTTAAGTTTGGCATCAGGCGCCCACCTAGATAACAAGGGAATACATATCAAGATTTTGCATCAGGCGCCCACCTGGAAAACAATGGAATACATTTTTAGTTTTTGCATCAGGCGCCCACCTAGATAACAAGTGAATACATTTCAAGTTTTGCATCAGGCGCCCACCTGGATAACAAGGGAATACATTTTAAGTTTTTGCATCAGGCGCCCACCTAGAAAACAAGGGAATACATTTCAAGTTGGCATCAGGCTACCATCTAGATAACAAGGGAATACATTTAAAGTTTTGCATCCGGCGCCCACCTAGATAACAAGGGAATACATTTAAAGTTTTGCATCAGGCGCCCACCTGGATAACAAGGGAATACATTTCAAGTTTTACATCACGCGCCCACCTGGATAATAAGGAAATTCGTTTTAAGTTTTGCATCATGCGCCCACCTGGATTTCAAGGGAATACATTTCAAGTTTTTACATCAGGCGCCCACCTAGAAAACAATGGAAGACATTTTTAGTTTTTGCATCAGGCGCCCACCTGGATAACAAGTGAATATATTTCAAGTTGTTGCATCAGGCGCCCACCTTGATATCAAGGGAATACATTTTAAGTTTTTGCATCAGGCGCCCATTTGGATAACAAGGGAATATATTTCAAGTATTGCATCAGGCGCCCACCTGGATAACAAAGGAATACATTTCAAGTTTTGCATCAGGTGCCCACCTTTATAACAAGGGAATTTGTTTTAAGTTTTGCATCAGATGCCCACCAGAAAAACAAGGGAATACATTTCAAGTTGTCATCATGCGCCCACCCGGATAACAAGGAAATAAATTTCAAGTTTTGCATCAGGCACCCACCTGGATAACAAAGGAATACATTTCAAGTTTTGCAGCAGGCACCCACCTAGATAACAAAGGAATTCGTTTTAAACTTTGCATCATACGCTCACCAGGATAACAAGGGAATAAATTTCAAGTTTTTGCATCAGGCGCCCACCTGGAAAACAATGGAATACATTTTTAGTTTTTGCATCAGGCGCCCACCTTGATAACAAGGGAATACATTTCAAGTTTTGCATTAGGCGCCCACCTTGATATCAAGGGAATACATTTTAAGTTTTTGCATCAGGCGCCCATTTGGATAACAAGGGAATATATTTCAAGTATTGCATCAGGCGCCCACCTGGAAAACAAAGGAATACATTTCAAGTTTTGCATCAGGCGCCCACCTTTATAACAAGGGAATTTGTTTTAAGTTTTGCATCAGATGCCCACCAGAAAAACAAGGGAATACGTTTCAAGTTGTCATCATGTGCCCACCCGGATAACAAGGAAATAAATTTCAAGTTTTGCATCAGGCGCCCACCTGGATAACAAAGGAATACATTTCAAGTTTTGCAGCAGGCATCCACCTAGATAACAAGGGAATTCGTTTTAAGTTTGGCATCAGGCGCCCACCTAGATAACAAGGGAATGCATATCAAGATTTTGCATCAGGCGCCCACCTGGAAAACAATAAAACATTTTTAGTTTTTGCATCAGGCGCCCACCTAGATAACAAGTGAATACATTTCAAGTTTTGCATCAGGCGCCCACCTGGATAACAAGGGAATACATTTCAAGTTTTTGCTTCAGGCTCCCACCTGAAAAACAAGGAAATACATTTCAAGTTGGCATCAGGCACCCACCTGGATAACAAGGGAATCCAATTAAAGTTTTGCATTAGGCACGCACTTGGATAACAAGGGAATATGTTTTAAGTTTTGCATCTAGCACCCACTTGGATAACAAGGGAATACATTTCAAGTTTTGCATCAGGCACCCACCTGGATAACAAGGGAATGCGTTTTAAGTTTTGCATTAGGCGCCCACTTGGATAACAAGGGATACATTTCAAGTTTTGTATCAGGCACCCACCTGAAAACACGGGAATACATTTCAAGATGTCATCATGCGCCCACTTGGATAACAATGGAATAAATTTCAAGTTTTGCATCAGGAGCCCATCTAGATAACAAAGGAATACATTTCAAGTTTTGCATCAGGCGCCCCCTTTTATAACAAGGGAATCCGTTTTAAGTTTTGCATCAGGCGCCCACCTGGATAACAAGAGAATATATTTCAAGTTTTGTAGCAGGCGCCCACCTGGATAACAAGGGAATACATTTCAAGTTTTGCATCAGGCGCCCACCTAGATAACAAGGGAATACATTTCAAGTTTTGCATCAGGCGCCCACCTGGTTAACAAGGGAATTCGTTTTAAGTTTTGTATCATGTGCCCACCTGGATAACAAATGAATACATTTCAAGTTGTTGCATCAGGCGCCCACCTGGAAAACAATGGAATATATGGAATAAATTTTTTGTTTATGCATCAGGCGCCCACCTGGAAAACAAGGGAATACATTTCAAGTTTTGCATCAAGCGCCCACCTGGATAACAAGGGAGTTCATTTCAGGTTTTGCATCAGGCGCCCACTTGGATAAAAAGGGAATACATTTCAAGTTTTGCATCAGGCTCCCACTTGGATAACAAGGGAATACGTTTCATGTATTGCATCGGCGCCCACCTGGATGATAAGGGAATACATTTCAAGTTTTGAATCACGCGCCCACCTGGATAACAAGGGAATACATTTAGAGTTTTGCATATAGCGCCCACCTAGATAATAAGAGAATACATTTAAAGTTTTGCATCAGACACGCACCTGGATAACAAGGGAATTCATTTTAAGTTTTGCATCAGGCGCCCACCTGGATAACAAGAGATTTCGTTTTAAGTTTTGCATCATGCGCCCACCTGGATAACAAGGGAACACATTTCAAGTTCTTGCATCAGGCGCCCACCTGGAAAACAAGGGAATACATTTTTAGTTTTTGCATCAGGTGCCCTCCTGGATAACAAGGGACTACATTTCAAGTTTTGCATCCGGCGCCCACATAAATAACAAGTGAATACATTTCAAGTTTTGCATAAGGCGCCCAACTGAATAACAAGGGAATACATTTTAAGTTTTTGCATCAGGCGCCCACCTGGAAAAACAATGGAATACATTTCAAGTTGGCATCAGGAGCCCACCTAGATAACAAAGGAATACATTTCAAGTTTTGCATCAGGTGCCCACCAGGATAACAAGGGAATACATTTTAAGTTTTTGCTTCAGGCGCCCACCTGAAAAATAAGGAAATTCATTTCAAGTTGGCATCAGGCGCCCACCTGGATAACAAAGGAATATATTTCAAGTTTTGCAGCAGGTGCCCACCTGGATAACAAGGGAATACGTTTCAAGTAATGCATCAGGCGTCCACCTGGATAAAAAGGGAACATATTTAAAGTTTTTGCTTCAGGCGTCCACCTAGAAACAAGGAAATACATTTAAAGTTGGCATTAGGCTCCCACCTGGATAAAAAGGGAATACATTTCAAGTTTTGCATCAGGTGCCCACCTGGATAACAAGGGAATACATTTCAAGTTTTGCATTAGGCGCCCGCCTGGATAACAAGGGAGTACATTTCAAGTTTTGGCATCAGGTTCCCACCTGGATAACAACGGAATATATTTCAAGTTTTGCATCAGGCGCCCACCTGGATAACAAGGGAATTCGTTTTAAGTTTTGCATCAGGCGCCCACCTGGATAACAAGGGAATACATTTCATGTTTTTGCATCAGGCACCCACCTGGAAAACAATGGAATACATTATTAGTTTTTGCAACAGGCGCCCACCATATAATAAGGGAATACATTTCAAGTTTTGCATCAGGCGCCCAACTGAATAACAAGGGAATACATTTTAAGTTTTTGCATCAGGCGCCCACCTGGAAAACAATGGAATACATTTCAAGTTGGCATCAGAAGCCCACATAGATAACAAAGGAATACATTTCAAGTTTAGCATCAGGTGCCCACCAGGATAACAAGGGAATACATTTTAAGTTTTTGCTTCAAACGCCCACCTGAAAAATAAGGAAATTCATTTCAAGTTGGCATCAGGCGCCCACCTGGATAACAAAGGAATATATTTCAAGTTTTGCAGCAGGTGCCCACCTGGATAACAAGGGAATACGTTTCAAGTAATGTATCAGGCGTCTACCTAGATAACAAGTGAATACATTTCAAGTTTTGCATCAGGCGCCCACCTGGATAACAAGGGAATTCGTTTTAAGTTTTGCATCAGGCGCCCACCTGGATAACAAGGGAATACATTTCATGTTTTTGCATCAGGAACCCACCTGGAAAACAATGGAATACATTATTAGTTTTTGCAATAGGCACCCACCATATAATAAGGGAATACATTTCAAGTTTTGCATCAGGCGCCCAACTGAATAACAAGGGAATACATTTTAAGTTTTTGCATCAGGCGCCCACCTGGAAAACAATGGAATACATTTCAAGTTGGCATCAGAAGCCCACCTAGATAACAAAGGAATACATTTCAAGTTTTGCATCAGGTGCCCACCAGGATAACAAGGGAATACATTTTAAGTTTTTGCTTTAGGCGCCCACCTGAAAAATAAGGAAATTCATTTCAAGTTTTGCATCAGGCGCCCACCTGGATAACAAGGGAATACATTTTAAGTTTTGCATCAGGCGCCCACTTAGATAACAAGGGAATATGTTTCAAGTATTGCATCAGGCGCCCACCTGGATAACAAGGGAATACATTTCAAGTTTTTGCATCAGGCGCCCACCTGGAAAACGAGGAAGTACATTTCAAGTTTTTGCATCAGGCGCCCACCTGGATAACAAAGGAATACATTTCAAGTTGTTGCATCAGGCGCCCACCTGGAAAACAATGGAATACATGGAATACATTTTTAGTTTATGCATCAGGCACCCACCTAGATAACAAGGGAATACATTTCAAGTTTTGCATCAAGCGCCCACCTGGATAACAATGGAATTCATTTCAGGTTTTGCATCAGGCGCCCACTTGGATAAAAAGGGAATACATTTCAAGTTTTGCATCAGGCTCCCACTTGGATAACAAGGGAATACGTTTCAAGTATTGCATCTGTGCCCACCTGGATAACAAGGGAATACATTTCAAGTTTTGAATCACGCGCCCACCTGGATAACAAGGGAATACATTTAGAGTTTTGCATCTGGCGCCCACCTAGATAATAAGGGAATACATTTAAAGTTTTGCATCAGGCACCCACCTGGATAACAAGGGAATTCATTTCAAGTTTTGCATCAGGCGCCCACCTGGATAACAAGAGAATTCGTTTTATGTTTTGCATCATGCGCCCACCTGGATAACAAGGGAGTACATTTCAAGTTCTTGCATCAGGCGCCCACCTGGAAAACAAGGGAATACATTTTTAGTTTTTGCATCAGGCGCCCTCCTGGATAACAAGGGAATACATTTCAAGTTTTGCATCTGGCGCCCACCTAAATAACAAGTGAATACATTTCAAGTTTTGCATCAGGCGCCCACCTAGATAACAAGGGAATACGTTTCAAGTTTTGCATCAGGCGCCCACCTGGATAACAAGGGAATACATTTCAAGTTGGAATCAGGCGCCCACCTGGATATCAAGGGAATACATTTTATGTTTTTGTATCAGCCGCCCACCTGGAAAACAAGGGAATACATTTTAAGTTGGCATCAGGCTCCCATCTGGATAACAAGGGAATACATTTAAAGTTTTTCATCCGGCGCCCACCTAGATAATAAGAGAATACATTTAAAGTTTTGCATCAGGTGCCTACCTGGATAATAAGGGAATACATTTCAAGTTTTGCATCAGGAGCCCACCTGGATAACAAGGGAATTCGTTTTAAGTTTTGCATCATGCGCCCACCTGGATAACAAGGGAATACATTTCAAGTTTTTGCATCAGGCGGTCACTTGGAAAACAATGGAATACATTTTTAGTTTTTTCATCAAGCGCCCACCTAGATAACCAGGGAATACATTTCAAGTTTTGCATCAGGCACCCACCTGGATAACAAGGGAATATATTTTAAGTTTTTGCATCAGGCGCCCACTTGGATAACAAGAGAATACATTTCAAGTTTTTGCATCAGGCGCCCACCAGGAAAACAAGGGAATACATTTCAAGTTGGCATCAGGTGCCCACCTGGATAACAACGAAATAGATTTCAAGTTTTGCATCAGGCGCCCACCTGGATAACAAGGGAATACATTTCAAGTTTTGCATTAGGCGCCTACTTGGATAACAAGGGAATACGTTTCAAGTATTGCATCAGGTGCCTACCTAGAAAATAAGGGAATACATTTCAAGTTAGAATCAGGCGCCCACCTAGATAACAAGGGAATGCATTTCAAGTTTTGCATTATGCGCCCACTTGGATAACAAGGAAGTACATTTCAAGTTTTTGTATCTGGCGCCCACCTGGATAACAAGGGAATACATTTCAAGATTTGCATTAGGCGCCCACCTCGATAACAAGGGAGTACATTTCAAGTTTTGACATCAGGTTCCCACTTGGAAAACAAGGGAATACATTTCAAGTTTTGCATCAGGCGCCCAACTGGATAAAAAGGGAATACATTTCAAGTTTTGCATCAGGCGCCCACCTGGATAACAAGGGAATACACTTCAAGTTGGCTTCCGGCTCCCATCTGGATAACAAGGGAATACATTTAAAGGTTTGAATCCGACGCCCACCTAGATAACAAGGGAATACATATCAAGTTTTGTATCAGGAGCCCACCTGGATAACAAGGGAATATATTTCAAGTTTTGCATCAGGCGCCCACCTGGATAACAAGGGAATTCGTTTTAAGTTTTGCATCAGGCGCCCACCTGGATAACAAGGGAATACATTTCATGTTTTTGCATCAGGCACCCACCTGGAAAATAATGGAATACATTATTAGTTTTTGCATCAGGCGCCCACCAGATAACAAGGGAATACATTTCAAGTTTTGCATCAGGCGCCTAACTGAATAACAAGGGAATACATTTTAAGTTTTTGCATCAGGCGCCCACCTGGAAAACAATGGAATACATTTCAAGTTGGCATTAGGAGCCCACCTGGATAACAAAGGAATACATTTCAAGTTTTGCATCTGGTGCCCACCAGGATAACAAGGGAATACATTTCAAGTTTTTGCTTCAGGCGCCCACTTGAAAAATAAGGAAATTCATTTCAAGTTGGCATCAGGCACCCACCTGGATAACAAGGGAATTTATTTCAAGTTTTGCAGCAGGCGCCCACCTGGATAACAAGGGAATACATTTCAAGTTTTGCATCAGGCACACACTTGGATAAAAAGGGAACATATTTCAAGTTTTTGCATCAGGCGCCCACCTGGAAACAAGGAAATACATTTAAAGTTGGCATTAGGCGCCCACCTGGATAACAATGGAATACATTTCAAGTTTTGCATCAGGTGCCCACCTGGATAACAAGGGAATACCTTCCAAATGTTTCATCAGGCGCCCACTTGGATAACAAGGGAATACGTTTCAAGTGATGCATCAGGCGTCCACCTAGATAACAAGGGAATACATTTCAAGTTGGCATCAGGCGCCCACCTGGATAACAAGGGAATACATTTCAAGATTTTGCATCAGGCGCCCACCTGGAAAACAAGGGAATACATTTCAAGTTGGCATTAGGCGCCCACCGTGATAACAAGGAAATACATTTCAAGTTTTGCAACAAGCGCCCACCTGGATAACAAGGGAATACATTTCAAGTTTTGCATCTGGCGCCCCCTATATAACAAGGGAACACATTTAAAGTTTTTGCATCAGGCGCCCACCTGGAAAACAAAGGGATACATTTCAAGTTGGCATTAGGCGCCCACATGTATAACAAGGGAATGCATTTAAAGTTTTGCATCAGGCACCCACATGGATAACAAGGGAATACATTTAAAGTTTTACATCAGGCACCCACTTGGATAACAAGGGAATACCTTTCAAGTATTGCATAAGGAGCCTACCTGGAAAAAAGGGAATACATTTAAAGTTGGAATCAGGCGCCCACCTGGATAACAAGGGAATACATTTCAAGTTTTGCATCAGGCGCCCCCTGGATAAGAAGGGAACACATTTCAAGTTTTTGCATCAGGCGCCCACCTGGAAAACAAGGGGATACATTTCAAGTTGGCATTAGGCGCCCATATGTATAACAAGGGAATGCATTTAAAGTTTTGCATCAGGCGCCCACATGGATAGCAAATGAATACATTTAAAGTTTTGCATCAGGCACCCCCTTGGATAATAAGGGAATACCTTTCAAGTATTGCATAAGGAGCCTACCTGGAAAAAAGATACATTTCAAGTTGGAATCAGGCGCCCACCTGGATAACAAGGGAATACATTTTAAGTTTTTGCATCAGGATCCCACCTGGAAAAAAAGAGAATACATTTCAAGTTAGCATCAAGCTCCCATCTAGATAACAAGGGAATACATCTCAAATTTTGCATCCGGCGCCCACCTAGATAACAAGAGAATACATTTCAAGTTTTGCATCAGGCGCCCACCTGGATAACAAGGAAATACGTTTCAAGTTTTGCATCAGGCGCCTACCTAGATAACAAGGGAATACATTTCATGTTTTTGCATCAGGCGCACACCTAGAAAATAAGGATATACATTTTTAGTTGGCATTAGGCGCCCACTTGGATAACAAGGGAATACATTTCAAGTTTTGCAGCAGGCGCCCACCTAGATAACAAGGGAATACATTTCAAGTATTGCATCAGGCACCCACCTGGATAACAAGGGAATGCATTTTAATTTTTGCATCAGGCATCCACTTGGATAACAAGGGAATACATTTCAAGTTTTGCATCAGGCACCCACTTGGATAACAAGGGAATGCGTTTTAAGTTTTGCATCAGGCGCCCACTTGGATAACAAGGGAATACATTTCACGTTTTTGCATTAGACGCCCATATGAAAACAAGGGAATACATTTTAAGTTGTCATAATGCGCCCACCTGGATAAAAAAGGAATAAATTTCAAGTTTTGCATCAGGCGCCCATCTGGATAACAAAGGAAAACATTTCAAGTTTTGCATCAGGCGCCCACCTAGATAATAAGGGAATTCGTGTTAAGTTTGGCATCAGGCGCCCACCTAGATAACAAGGGAATACATTTCAAGATTTTGCATCAGGTGCCCAACTCGAAAAACAATGGAATACATTTTTAGTTTTTGCATCAGGCGCCCACCTAGATAACAAATGAATACATTTCAAGTTTTGCATCAGGCGCCCACATGGATAACAAGGGAATACATTTCAAGTTTTTGCTTCAGGTGCGCGCCTGAAAAACAAGAAAATACATTTCAAGTTGGCATAAGGTGACCACCTGGATAACAAGGGAATATATTTCATGTTTTGCAGCAGGCGCCCACCTGGATAACAAGTTAATACATTTTAAGTTTTGCATTAGACACACACTTGGATAACAAGGGAATATGTTTTAACTTTTGCATCAGGCACCCAATTGGATAACAAGGGAATACATTTCAAGTTTTGCATCAGGCACCCACCTGGAAAACAAGGGAATGCGTTTTAAGTTTTGCATCAGGTGCCCACTTGGATAACAAGGGATACATTTCAAGTTTTGCATCAGGCGCCCACCTGAAAACAAGGGAATACATTTCAAGATGTCATCATGCGCCCACCTGGATAACAATGGAATAAATTTCAAGTTTTACATCAGGCACCCACCTATATAACAAAGGAATACATTTCAAGTTTTGCATCAGGCGCCCAATTTTATAACAAGGGAATCCGTTTTAAGTTTTGCATCAGGCGCCCACCTGGATAACAAGGGAATATATTTCAAGTTTTGCAGCAGGCGCCCACCTGGATAACAAGGGAATACATTTCAAGTTTTGCATCAGGCACACACTTAGATAACAAGGGAATATGTTTTAAGTTTTGCATCAGGCGCCCACTTGTATAACAAGGGAATACATTTCAAGTTTTGCATCAGGCACTCACCTGGATAACAAGGGAATATATTTTAAGTTTTTGCATCAGGCGCCCTTTTGGATAACAACGGAATACATTTCAAATTTTTGCATCAGGCGCCCACCTGGAAAACAAGGGAATACATTTCAAGTTTGCATCAGATGCACACCTGGATAACAAGGGAATATATTTCACGTTTTGCATCAGGCGCCCACCTAGATAACAAGGGAATATATTTCAAGTTTTGCATCAGGCGACCACTTGGATAACAAGGGAATACGTTTCAAGTATTGCATCAGGTGCCTACCTGGAAATAAAAGGGAATACATTTCAAGTTAGAATCAGGCGTCCACCTGGATAACAAGGGAATGCATTTCAAGTTTTTCATTATGCGCCCACTTGGATAACAAAGAAGTACATATCAAGTTTTTGCATCTGGCGCCCACCTGGATAACAAGGGAATACATTTCAAGTTTTGCATTAGGCGCCCACCTAGATAACAATGGAGTACATTTCAAGTTTTGGTATCAGGTACCAACCTGGATAACAAGGGAATACATTTCAAGTTTTGCATCAGGCGCCCACCTGGATAACAAGGGAATACATTTCAAGTCTTGCATCAGGCGCCCACCTGGATAACAAGGGAATACACTTCAAGTTGGCTTCAGGCTCCCATATGGATAATAAGGGAATATATTTAAAGTTTTGCATCCGGCGCCCACCTAGATAACAAGGGAATACATTTCAAGTTTTGCATCAGGCACCCACCTTGATAGCAAGGGAATACATTTCAAGTTTTTGCATCAAGCGCCCACCTGGAAAACAATAGAATACATTTTTAGTTTTTGCATCAGGCGCCCACCTAGATAACAACAGAATACATTTCAAGTTTATCATCAGGCGGCCACCTGGATAACAAGGGAATTCGTTTTAAGTTTTGCATCAGGCGCCCACCTGGATAGCAAGGAATACATTTCGAGTTTTTGCATCAGGCGCCCACCTGGAAAACAATGGAATACATTTTTAGTTTTTGCATCAGGCGCCCACCTAGAAAACAAGGGAATACATTTCAAGTTTTGCATCAGTCGCCCACTTGGAAAACAATGGAATACATTTCAAGTTGGCATCAGGTGCCCACCTGGATTACAAGGGAATACATTTCAAGTTTTGCATCAGGCTCCCACCTGGATAACAACGGAATTTATTTCAATTTTTGCATCAGGCGTACACCTGGATAGAAAGGGAATATATTTCATGTTTTTGCATTAGGCACCCACCTGGAAACATGGAAATACATTTAATGTAAGCATTAGGTGCCCACCTAGATAACAAAGGAATATATTTCAAGTTTTGCATCAGGTACCTACCTGGATAACAAGGGAATACCTTCCAAGTATTTCATCGTACGCCCACTTGGATAACAAGGGAATACGTTTCAAGTAATGCATCAGGGGTCCACCTAGATAACAAGGGAATACATTTCAAGTTGGCATCAGCCGCCCACCTGGTTAACAAGGGAATAAATTTCAAGATTTTACGTCAGGCGCCCACCTGGAAAACAAGGGAATGCATTTCAAGTTGGCATCAGGCGCCCACCTGGATAACAAGGAAATACATTTAAAGTTTTGCAACAAGCGCCCACCTGGAGAACAAGGGAATACATTTGAAGTTTGTTCATCAGGCGCCCCCTGGATAACAAAGGAACACATTTCAAATTTTTGCATCAGGCGCCCACCTGGAAAACAAGGGAATACATTTCAAGTTGGCATCAGATGCACACCTGGATAACAAGGGAATATATTTAACGTTTTGCATCAGGCGCCCACCTAGATAACAAGGGAATACATTTCATGTTTTGCATCAGGCGCCCACTTGGATAACAAGGGAATACGTTTCAAGTATTGCATCAGGTGCCTACCTGGAAAAAAAAGGGAATACATTTCAAGTTAGAATCAGGCGTCCACCTGGATAACAAGGGAATGCATTTCCAGTTTTTCATTATGCGCCCACTTGGATAACAAAGAAGTACATTTCAAGTTTTTGCATCTGGCGCCCACCTGGATAACAAGGGAATACATTTCAAGTTTTGCATTAGGCGCCCACCTAGATAACAAGGGAGTACATTTCAAGTTTTGGTATCAGGTACCAACCTGGATAACAAGGGAATACATTTCAAGTTTTGCATCAGGCGCCCACCTGGATAACAAGGGAATACATTTCAAGTCTTGCATCAGGCGCCCACCTGGATAACAAGGGAATACACTTCAAGTTGGCTTCAGGCTCCCATATGGATAACAAGGGAATATATTTAAACTTTTGCATCCGACGCCCACCTAGATAACAAGGGAATACATTTCAAGTTTTGCATCAGGCACCCACCTTGATAGCAATGGAATACATTTCAGGTTTTTGCATCAGGCGCCCACCTGGAAAACAATGGAATACATTTTTAGTTTTTTATCAGGCACCCACCTAGATAACAAGGGAATACATTTCAAGTTTTGCATCAGTCGCCCACTTGGATAACAATGGAATACATTTCAAGTTTTGCATCAGGCGGCCACCTGGATAACAAGGGAATTCGTTTTAAGTTTTGCATCAGGCGCCCACCTGGATAGCAAGGGAATACATTTCGAGTTTTTGCATCAGGCGCCCACCTGGAAAACAATGGAATACATTTTTAGTTTTTGCATCAGGCGCCCACCTAGATAACAAGGGAATACATTTCAAGTTTTGCATCAGTCGCCCACTTGGAAAACAATGGAATACATTTCAAGTTGGCATCAGGTGCCCACCTGGATAACAAGGGAATACATTTCAAGTTTTGCATCAGGCTCCCACCTGGATAACAACGGAATACATTTCAATTTTTGCATCAGGCGTACACCTGGATAGAAAGGGAATATATTTCAAGTTTTTGCATTAGGCGCCCACTTGGAAACCTGGAAATACATTTAATGTAAGCATTACGCGCCCACCTAGATAACAAGGGAATATATTTCAAGTTTTGCATCAGGTACCCACCTGGATAACAAGGGAATACCTTCCAAGTATTTCATCGTACGCCCACTTGGATAACAAGGGAATACGTTTCAAGTAATGCATCAGGGGTCCACCTAGATAACAAGGGAATACATTTCAAGTTGGCATCAGCCGCCCACCTGGTTAACAAGGGAATAAATTTCAAGATTTTGCATCAGGCGCCCACCTGGAAAACAAGGGAATGCATTTCAAGTTGGCATCAGGCGCCCACCTGGATAACAAGGAAATACATTTAAAGTTTTGCAACAAGCGCCCACCTGGAGAACAAGGGAATACATTTCAAGTTTGTTCATCAGGCGCCCCCTGGATAACAAAGGAACACATTTCAAATTTTTGCATTAGGCGCCCACTTGGAAAACAAGGGAATACATTTCAAGTTGGCATTAGGCACCCACATGTATAACAAGGGAATGCATTTAAAGTTTTGCATCAGGTGCCCACATGGATAACAAGGGAATATATTTAAAGTTTTGCATCAGACACCCACTTGGATAACAAGGGAATACTTTTCAAGTATTGCATAAGGAGCCTACCTGGAAAAAAGGGAATACATTTCAAGTTGGAATCAGGGGCCCACTTGAATAACAAGGGAATACATTTTAAGGTTTTGCATCAGACGCCCACCTGGAAAACAAGAGAATACATTTCAAGTTAGCATCAGGCTCCTATTTGGATAACAAGGGAATACAATTCAAATTTTGCATCCGGTGCCCACCTAGATAACAAGGGAATACATTTCAAGTTTTGTGTAAGGCGCCCACCTGGATAACAAGGAAATATGTTTCAAGTTTTGCATCAGGCGCCCACCTGGATAACAAGGGAATACATTTCAAGTTTTTGCATCAGGCGCACACCTGGAAAACAAGGAAATACATTTCAAGTTGGCATTAGGTGCCCACTTGGATAACAAGGGAATACATTTCAAGTTTTGCAGCACGCGCCCACCTGGATAACAAGTGAATACATTTCAAGTTTTGCATCAGGCACCCACCTGGATAACAAGGGAATGCGTTTTAATTTTTGCATCAGGCACCCACTTGGATAACAAGAGAATACAATTCAAGTTTTGCATCAGGCACCCACTTGGATAACAATGGAATGTGTTTTAAGTTTTGCATCAGGTTCCCACTTGGATAACAAGGGAATACATTTCACGTTTTGCATCAGGCACCCACCTGAAAATAACGGAATACATTTTAAGTTGTCATCATGCGCCCACCTGGATAAAAAGGGAATAAATTTCAAGTTTTGCATCAGGCGCCCACGTGGATAACAAAGGAATTCATTTCAAGTTTTGCATCAGGCGCCCACCTTGATAACAAGGGAATACATTTAAAGTTTTTGCTTCAGGCTCCCACCTGAAAAACAAGGAAATACATTTCAAGTTGGCATCAGGCGCCCACCTGGATAACAAGGGAATATATTTCAAGTTTTGCAGCAGGCGCCTACCTGGATAACAAAGGAATACATTTCAAGTTTTGCATCAGGCACACACTTGGATAACAAGGGAATATGTTTTAAGTTTTGCATCAGGCGCCCACTTGGATAACAAGGGAATACATTTCAAGTTTTGCATCAGGAGCCCACCTAGAAAACAATAGAATGCATTTTTAGTTTTTGCATCATGCGCCCACCTAGATAACAAGTGAATACATTTCAAGTTTTGCATTAGGCGCCCACCTGGATAACAAGGGAATACATTTAAAGTTTTTGCTTCAGGCTCCAACCTGAAAAACAAGGAAATACATTTCAAGTTGGCATCAGGCGCCCACCTGGATAACAAGGGAATATATTTCAAGTTTTGCAGCAGGCGCCTACCTGGATAACAAAGGAATACATTTCAAGTTTTGCATCAGGCACACACTTGGATAACAAGGGAATATGTTTTATGTTTTGCATCAGGCGCCCACTTGGATAACAAGGGAATACATTTCAAGTTTTGCATCAGGCACCCACCTGGATAACAAGGGAGTGCGTTTTATGTTTTGCATCAGGCGCCCATTTGGATAACAAGGGATACATTTTAAGTTTTGCATCAGGCGCCCTCCTGAAAACAAGGGAATTCATTTCAAGTTGTCATCATGCGTCCACCTGGATAACAAAGGAATAAATTTCAAGTTTTGCATTAGGCGCCCACCTAGATAAAAAAGGAATACATTTCAAGTTTTGTGACAGGCGCCCACCTGGATAACAAGGGAATACATTTTAAATTTTGCATAAGGTGCCCACCTGGATAACAAGGGAATATATTTCAAGTTTTGCATCAGGCACCCACCTGGATAACAAAGGAATACATTTCAAGTTTTGCATCAGGCGTCCACCTAGATAACAAGGGAATACATTTCAAGTTTTGCATCAGGCACACACTTGGATAACAAGGGAATGCCTTTTAAGTTTTTCATCTGGCTCCCACTTGGATAACAAGAGAATATATTTCAAGTTTTGCATCATGCACCCACTTGGATAACAAGGGAATGCGTTTTAAGTTTTGCGTCAGGCACCCACTTAGATAACAAGGGAATACATTTTAAGTTTTTGCATCAGGCGTCCACCTGGAAAATAATGGAATACATTTCAAGTTGGCATCTAGCGCCCACCTGGATAACAAGGGAATGCATTTCAAGTTTTGCATCAAGCGCCCACCTGGATAACGATATAATACATTTTAAGTTTTTGCATCAGGCGCCCACCTGTAAAACAAGGAAATACATTTCAAGTTGGCTTGAGGCGCCCACCTGGAAAACAAGGGAATGCATTTCAAGTTTTGCATCAGGCGCCCACTTGGATAACAAGGGAATATGCTTCATGTTTTTGCATCAGGAGCCCATTTGGAAAACATTGGAATACATTTTTAGTTTTTGCATCAGGCGCCCACCTAGATAACAAGGGAATACATTTTAAGTTTTTGCATCAAGCGCCCACTTGGAAAACAATGGAATACATTTCAAGTTGGCATCAGGCGCCCAACTGGATAACAAGGGAATACATTTCAAGTTTTGCATCAAGCGCCCACCTGGATAAAAAGGGAATACATTTCAAGTTTTGCAACTGGCGCACTCCTGGATAACAAGGGGACATATTTCAAGTTTTGCATCAAGTGCCCACCTGGATAACAAGGGAATACCTTCCATGTTTTTCATCAGGCGCCCACTTAGATAATAAGGGAATACATTTCAAGTAATGCATCAGGCACCCACCTGGATAACCGGGGAATACATTTCAAGTTGGCATCAAGCGCCCACCTGGATAACAAGGGAATACATTTCAAGTTTTTTCATCAGGCGCCCACTTGAAAATAAGGGATTACATTTCAAGTTGTCATCATGCGCCCACCTGGATAAAAAGAGAATAAATTTCAACTTTTGCATCAGGCGCCCACCTGGATAAAAAGGAAGATATCTCAAGTTTTGAATCAGGCGCCCACTTGGATAACAAGGGAATTTGTTTTAAGTTTTGCATCAGGCGCCCACCTGAAAACAAGGGCATACATTTCAAGTTTTCATCATGCACCCACCTGGATAACAAGGAAATAAATTTCAAGTTTTGCATCAGGCGCCCACCTGGTTAACAAAGGAATACATTTCAAGTTTTGCAGCAAGCGCCCACCAATATAACAAGGGAATACATTTCATGTTTTGCCTCTCCCACCGGGATAACAAGGGTATACATTTCAAGTTTTGCATCAGGTGCCCACCTGGAAAATAATGGAATCCATTTCAAGTTCTGCATCAGGCACCCACCTGGATAACAAAGGAATTCGTTTTAAGTTTTGCATCAGGTGCCCTCCAGAAAAACAAGGGAATATATTTCAAGTTGTCATCATGCACCTAGCTGGCTAACAAGGAAATAAATTTCAAGTTTTGCATCAGGCGCCCACCTGGATAATAAAAGAATACATTTCAATTTTTGCATCAGACACCCACCTAGATAACAAGGGAATTCATTTTAAGTTTGCATCAGGCACCCACCTGGATAGCATGGGAATACATTTCATGTTTTTGCATCAGGTGCCCACCTGGAAAACAATGGAATACATTTTTAGTTTTTGAATCAGGCGCCCAACTAGATAACAAGTGAATACATTTCAAGTTTTGCATTAGGCACCCACATGTCTAACAAGGGAATGCATTTAAAGTTTTGCATCAGGCGCCCACATGGATAACAAAAGAATACATTTAAAATTTTGCTTCAGGCACCCACTTGGATAACAAAAAAATACATTTCAAGTATTGCATTAGGAGCCTACCTGGAAAAAAAGGGAATACATTTCAAGTTGGAATCAGGGACCTACCTGGATAACAAGAGAATACATTTTAAGTTTTTGCATCAAACGCCCACCTGGATAACAAGGAAATACGTTTCAAGTTTTGCATCAGGCGCCCACCTGGATAACAAGGGAATACATTTCAAGTTTTTGCATCAGGCGCACACCTGGAAAACAAGGAAATACATTTCAAGTTGGCATTAGGCGCCCACCTGGATAACAAGGGAATACATTTCAAGTTTTGAAGCAGGAGCCCACCTGGATAACAAAGGAATACATTTCAAGTTTTGCATCAGGCACCCACCTGGATAACAAGGGAATGCGTTTTAATTTTTGCATCAGGCACCCACTTGGATAACAAGGGAATACATTTAAAGTTTTGCATCAGGCACCCACTTGGATAACAAGGGAATGCATTTTAAGTTTTGCATCAGGTGCCCACTTGGATATCAAGGGAATACATTTCACATTTTTTCATCAGGCGCCCACCCGAAAACAAGGGAATACATTTTAAGTTGTCATCATGCGCCCACCTGGATAAAAAGGGAATAAATTTCAAGTTTTGCATCAGGCGCCCACCTAGATAACAAAGGAATTCATTTCAAGTTTTTACATCAGACGCCCACCTTTATAACAAGGGAATTCGTTTTAATTTTTGCATCAGACGCCCACCAGAAAAACAAGGGAATACATTTCAAGTTGTCATCATGCGCCCACCTGGATAACAAGGAAGTAAATTTCAAATTTTGCATCAGGCGCCCACCTGGATAACAAAGGAATACATTTCACGTTTTGCACCAGGCGCCCACCTGGATAACAAGGGAATTCGTTTTAAGTTTTGCATCAGGCGCCCGCCAAGATAACAAGGGAATAAGTTTCAAGTTTTTCCATCAGGAGCCCACCTGGAAAACAATAGAATACATTTTTAGTTTTTGCATCATGCGCCCACCTAGATAACAAGTGAATACATTACAAGTTTTGCATCAGGCGTCCACCTGGATAACAAGGGAATACATTTAAAGTTTTTTTTTCAGGCTCCCACCTGAAAAACAAGGAAATAAATTTCAAGTTGGCATCAGGCGCCCACCTGGATAACAAAGGAATACATTTCAAGTTTTGCAGCAGGCACACACTTGGATAACAAGGGAATATATTTTAAGTTTTGCATCAGGCACCCACTTGGATAACAAGGGAATACATTTCAAGTTTTGCATCAGGCACCCACTTGGAAAACAAGGGAATGCGTTTTAAGTTTCGCATTAGGCACCCACTTGGATAAAAAGGGATACATTTCAAGTTTTGCATCAGGCGCCCTCCTGAAAACAAGGGAATACATTTCAAGTTGTCATCATGCGTCCACCTGGATAACAAGGGAATAAATTTCAAGTTTTGCATTAGGCGCCCACCTAGATAAAAAAGGAATACATTTCAAGTTTTGCATCTGGCGCCCACCTGGAAAACAAGGAAATACATTTCAAGTTGGCATTAGGCGCCCACCTGGATAACAAGGGAATACATTTCAAGTTTTGAAGCAGGAGCCCACCTGGATAACAAAGGAATACATTTCAAGTTTTGCATCAGGCACCCACCTGGATAACAAGGGAATGCGTTTTAATTTTTGCATCAGGCACCCACTTGGATAACAAGGGAATACATTTAAAGTTTTGCATCAGGCACCCACTTGGATAACAAGGGAATGCATTTTAAGTTTTGCATCAGGTGCCCACTTGGATATCAAGGGAATACATTTCACATTTTTTCATCAGGCGCCCACCCGAAAACAAGGGAATACATTTTAAGTTGTCATCATGCGCCCACCTGGATAAAAAGGGAATAAATTTCAAGTTTTGCATCAGGCGCCCACCTAGATAACAAAGGAATTCATTTCAAGTTTTTACATCAGACGCCCACCTTTATAACAAGGGAATTCGTTTTAATTTTTGCATCAGACGCCCACCAGAAAAACAAGGGAATACATTTCAAGTTGTCATCATGCGCCCACCTGGATAACAAGGAAGTAAATTTCAAATTTTGCATCAGGCGCCCACCTGGATAACAAAGGAATACATTTCACGTTTTGCACCAGGCGCCCACCTGGATAACAAGGGAATTCGTTTTAAGTTTTGCATCAGGCGCCCGCCAAGATAACAAGGGAATAAGTTTCAAGTTTTTCCATCAGGAGCCCACCTGGAAAACAATAGAATACATTTTTAGTTTTTGCATCATGCGCCCACCTAGATAACAAGTGAATACATTACAAGTTTTGCATCAGGCGTCCACCTGGATAACAAGGGAATACATTTAAAGTTTTTTTTTCAGGCTCCCACCTGAAAAACAAGGAAATAAATTTCAAGTTGGCATCAGGCGCCCACCTGGATAACAAAGGAATACATTTCAAGTTTTGCAGCAGGCACACACTTGGATAACAAGGGAATATATTTTAAGTTTTGCATCAGGCACCCACTTGGATAACAAGGGAATACATTTCAAGTTTTGCATCAGGCACCCACTTGGAAAACAAGGGAATGCGTTTTAAGTTTCGCATTAGGCACCCACTTGGATAAAAAGGGATACATTTCAAGTTTTGCATCAGGCGCCCTCCTGAAAACAAGGGAATACATTTCAAGTTGTCATCATGCGTCCACCTGGATAACAAGGGAATAAATTTCAAGTTTTGCATTAGGCGCCCACCTAGATAAAAAAGGAATACATTTCAAGTTTTGCATCTGGCGCCCACCTTTATAACAAGGGAATCTGTTTTAAGTTTTGCATCAGGCGCCCACCTGAAAAACAAGGGAATACATTTCAAGTAGTCATCATGCGCTCACTTGGATAACAAGAAAATAAATTTCAAGTTTTGCATCAGCCACCCACCTGGATAACAAAGGAATACATTTCAAGTTTTGCATCAGGCGTCCACCTGGATAACAAGGGAATACATTTCAAGTTTTGCATCAGGAACACACTTGGATAACAAGGGAATGCCTTTTATGTTTTGCATCAGGCGCCCACTTGGTTAACAAGAGAATACATTTCAAGTTTTGCATCACGCACCCACTTGGATAACAAGGGAATGCGTTTTTAGTTTTGCGTCAGGCGCCCACTTGGATAACAAGGAAATACATTTTAAGTTTTGCATCAGGCGCCCACTTGAAAATAAGGGAATACATTTTAAGTTTTTGCATCAGGCGCCCACCTGGAAAATAATGGAATACATTTAAAATTGGCATCTATCGCCCACCTGGATAACAAGGGAATGCATTTCAAGTTTTGCATCAAGCGCCCACCTGGATAACGATATAATACATTTTAAGTTTTTGCATCAGGCGCCCACCTGGAAAACAAGGAAATACATTTCAAGTTGGCTTGAGGCGCCCACCTGGAAAACAAGGGAATGCATTTCATGTTTTGCATCAGGCGCCCACTTGGATAACAAGGGAATATGCTTCAAGTTTTTGCATCAGGAGCCCATTTGGAAAACATTGGAATACATTTTTAGTTTTTGCATCAGGCGCCCACCTAGATAACAAGGGAATACATTTCAAGTTTTGCATCAGACGCCTACCTGGAAAACAATGGAATACATTTCAAGTTGGCATCAGGCGCCCACCTGGATAACAAGGGAATACATTTCAAGTTTTGCATCAAGCGCCCACCTGGATAAAAAGGGAATACATTTCAAGTTTTGCAACTGGCGCACACCTGGATAACAAGGGAACATATTTCAAGTTTTGCATCAAGTGCCCACCTGGATAACAAGGGAATACCTTCCATGTTTTTCATCAGGCGCCCACTTGGATAACAAGGGAATACGTTTCACGTAATGCATCAGGCGCCCACCTGGATAACAGGGGAATACATTTCAAGTTGGCATCAGGCGCCCACCTGGATAACAAGGGAATACATTTCAAGTTTTTTCATCAGGCGCCCACCTGAAAACAAGGGAATACATTTCAAGTTGTCATCATGTGCCCACCTGGATAAAAACAGAATAAATTTCAAGTTTTGCATCAGGCGCCCACCTGGATAACAAAGGAAGACATCTCAAGTTTTGCATCAGGCGCCCACTTGGATAACAAGGGAATTTATTTTAAGTTTTGCATCAGGCGCCCACCTGAAAACAAGGGAATACATTTCAAGTTTTCATCATGCGCCCACCTGGATAACAAGGAAATAAATTTCAAGTTTTGCATTAGGTGCCCACCTAGTTAACAAAGGAATACATTTCAAGTTTTGCAGCAGGCGCCCACCTAGATAACAAGGGAATACATTTCAAGTTTTGCCTCTCCCACCTGGATAACAAGGGAATACATTTTAAGTTTTGCATCAGGTGCCTACCTGGAAAACAATGGAATACATTTCAAGTTCTGCATCAAGAACCCACCTGGATAACAAAGAAATTCTTTTTAAGTTTTACATCAGGTGCCCTCTTGAAAAACAAAGGAATATATTTCAAGTTGTCATCATGCACCCTCCTAGATAACAAGGAAATAAATTTCAAGTTTTGTATCAGGCGCCCACCTGGATAACAAAAGAATACATTTCAATTTTTGCATCAGACACCCACCTGGATAACAAGGGAATTCATTTTAAGTTTTGCATCAGGCACCCACCTAGATAGCATGGGAATACATTTCAAGTTTTTGCATCAGGCGCCCACCTGGAAAACAATGGAATACATTTTTAGTTTTTGAATCAGGCGCTCAACTAGATAACAAGTGAATACATTTCAAGTTTTGCATTAGGCACCCACATGTATAACAAGGGAATGCATTTAAAGTTTTGCATCAGGCGCCCATATGGATAACAAAACAATACATTTAAAATTTTGCTTCAGGCACCCACTTGGATAACAAAAAAATACGTTTCAAGTATTGCATTACGAGCCTACCTGGAAAAAAAAAGAATACATTTCAAGTTGGAATTAGGGACCCACCTGGATAACAAGATAATACATTTTAAGTTTTTGCATCAGACGCCCACCTTGATAACAAGGAAATACGTTTCAAGTTTTGCATCAGGCGCCCACCTGGATAACAAGGGAATACATTTCAAGTTTTTGCATCAGGCGCACACCTGGAAAACAAGGAAATACATTTCAAGTTGGCATTAGGCGCCCACCTGGATAACAAGGGAATACATTTCAAGTTTTGAAGCAGGAGCCCACCTGGATAACAAGGGAATACATTTCAAGTTTTGCATCAGGCACCCACCTGGATAACAAGGGAATGCGTTTTAATTTTTGCATCAGGCACCCACTTGGATAACAAGGTAATACATTTAAAGTTTTGCATCAGGCACCCACTTGGATAACAAGGGAATGCATTTTAAGTTTTGCATCAGGTGCCCACTTGGATAACAAGGGAATACATTTCACATTTTTGCATCAGGCACCCATTTGAAAACAAGGGAATACATTTTAAGTTGTCATCATGCGCCCACCTGGATAAAAAGGGAATAAATTTCAAGTTTTGCATCAGGCGCCCACCTGGATAACAAAGGAATTCATTTCAAGTTTTTGCATCAGACGCCCACCTTTATAACAAGGGAATTCGTTTTAAGTTTTGCATCAGACGCCCACCAGAAAAACAAGGGAATACATTTCAAGTTGTCATCATGCGCCCACCTGGATAACAAGGAAATAAATTTCAAATTTTGCATCAGGCGCCCACCTGGATAACAAAGGAATACATTTCACGTTTTGCACCAGGCGCCCACCTGGATAACAAGGGAATTCGTTTTAAGTTTTGCATCAGGCGCCCGCCAAGATAACAAGGAAATAAGTTTCATGTTTTTCCATCAGGAACCCACCTGGAAAACAATAGAATACATTTTTAGTTTTTGCATCATGCGCCCACCTAGATAACAAGTGAATACATTGCAAGTTTTGCATCAGGCGTCCACCTGGATAACAAGGGAATACATTTAAAGTTTTTTTTTTCAGGCTCCCACCTGAAAAACAAGGAAATACATTTCAAGTTGGCATCAGGCGCCCACCTGGATAACAAGGGAATATATTTCAAGTTTTGCAGCAGGCGCCCACATGGATAACAAAGGAATACATTTCAAGTTTTGCATCAGGCACACACTTGGATAACAAGGGAATATATTTTAAGTTTTGCATCAGGCGCCCATTTGGATAACAAGGGAATACATTTCAAGTTTTGCATCAGGCACCCACTTGGAAAACAAGGGAATGCGTTTTAAGTTTCGCATCAGGCACCCACTTGGATAACAAGGGATACATTTCAAGTTTTGCATCAGGCGCCCTCCTGAAAACAAGGGAATACATTTCAAGTTGTCATCATGCGTCCACCTGGATAACAAGGGAATAAATTTCAAGTTTTGCATTAGGCGCCCACCTAGATGAAAAAGGAATACATTTCAAGTTTTGAATCAGGCGCCCACCTTTATAACAAGGGAATCTGTTTTAAGTTTTGCATCAGGCGCCCACCTGAAAAACAAGGAATACATTTCAAGTAGTCATCATGCGCTCACTTGGATAACAAGAAAATAAATTTCAAGTTTTGCATCAGCCACCCACCTGGATAACAAAAGAATACATTTCAAGTTTTGCATCAGGCGTCCACCTAGATAACATGGGAATATATTTCAAGTTTTGCATCAGGAACACACTTGGATAACAAGGGAATGCCTTTTAAGTTTTGCATCAGGCGCCCACTTGGTTAACAAAAGAATACATTTCAAGTTTTGCATCACGCACCCACTTGGATAACAAGGTAATGCATTTTAAGTTTTGCCTCAGGCGCCCACTTGGATAACAAGGGAATACATTTCAAGTTTTGTATCAGGGGCCCACTTGAAAACAAGGAAATACATTTTAAGTTTTTGCATCAGGCGCCCACCTGGAAAATAATGGAATACATTTCAAGTTGGCATCTAGAGCCTACTTGGATAACAAGGGAATACATTTAAAGTTTTGCATTAAGCGCCCACCTGGATAACGAGATAATACATTTCAAGTTTTTGCATCAGGCGCCCACCTGGAAAATAAGGGAATACATTTCAAGTTGGCATGAGGCACCCACCTGGAAAACAAGGGAATGCATTTCAAGTTTTGCATCAGGCGCCCACTTGGATAACAAGGGAATGCATTTCAAGTTTTGCATCAGGCGCCCACTTGGATAACAAGGGAATATGTTTCAAGTTTTTGCATCAGGCGCCCATCTGGAATACATTGGAATACATTTTTAGTTTTTGCATCAGGCGCCCTCCTAGATAACAAGGGAATACATTTCAAGTTTTGCATCAGGCGCCCATTTGGATAATAAGGGAATACATTTTAAGTTTTTGCATCAGACGCCTACCTGGAAAACAATGGAATACATTTCAAGTTGGCATCAGGCGCCCACCTGGATAACAAGGGAATACATTTCAAGTTTTGCATCAAGAGCCCACCTGGATAAAAAGGAAATACATTTCAAGTTTTGCAACTGGCGCACACCTGGATAACAAGGGAACATATTTCAAGTTTTGCATCAAGTGCCCACCTGGATAACAAGGGAATACCTTCCATGTTTTTCATCAGGCGCCCACTTGGATAACAAGGGAATACGTTTCACGTAATGCATCAGGCGCCCACCTGGATAACAGGGGAATACATTTCAAGTTGGCATCAGGCGCCCACCTGGATAACAAGGGAATACATTTCAAGTTTTTTCATCAGGCGCCCACCTGAAAACAAGGGAATACATTTCAAGTTGTCATCATGCGCCCACCTGGATAAAAATAGAATAAATTTCAAGTTTTGCATCAGGCGCCCACCTGGATAACAAAGGAAGACATCTCAAGTTTTGCATCAGGCGCCCACTTGGATAACAAGGGAATTTATTTTAAGTTTTGCATCAGGCGCCCACCTGAAAACAAGGGAATACATTTCAAGTTTTCATCATGCGCCCACCTGGATAACAAGGAAATAAATTTCAAGTTTTGCATTAGGTGCCCACCTAGTTAACAAAGGAATACATTTCAAGTTTTGCAGCAGGCGCCCACCTAGATAACAAGGGAATACATTTCAAGTTTTGCCTCTCCCACCTGGATAACAAGGGAATACATTTTAAGTTTTGCATCTGGTGCCCACCTGGAAATCAATGGAATACATTTCAAGTTCTGCATCAGGAACCCACCTGGATAACAAAGAAATTCTTTTTAAGTTTTGCATCAGGTGCCCTCTTGAAAAACAAAGGAATATATTTCAAGTTGTCATCATGCACCCTCCTGGATAACAAGGAAATAAATTTCAAGTTTTGTATCAGGCGCCCACCTGGATAACAAAAGAATACATTTCAATTTTTGCATCAGACACCCACCTGGATAACAAGGGAATTCATTTTAAGTTTTGCATCAGGCACCCACCTGGATAACAAGGGAATACATTTCAAGTTTTTGCATCAGGCGCCCACCTGGAAAACAATGGAATACATTTTTAGTTTTTGAATTAGGTGCCCAACTAGATAACAAGTGAATACATTTCAAGTTTTGCATCAGGCGCCCACCTGGATAACAAGGGAACCTCTGAAAGTATGAGGGCTCTTCCTATCAAAACCTGGTGAACCATGTATGGACCCTGCCAGTTGGGAGAGAACTTCCCTTTGGCTTCATCTTGATGCGTAAACATTTTCTGTAACACCAGTTGTCCCGATGCAAACTGTCTTGGCTTGACTCTTTTGTTAAAGGCTCTGGATATTCTATTCTGATAGAGTTGACCATGATAGACTGCATTCATTCTCTTTCCATCCATAAGGGCTAGTTGCTTATAACAACTTTTTACCCACTTTGCATCGTCGAGATCAACTTCTTGTATGATCCTTAGGGAAGGAATTTCTACCTCAGCAGGAATGACAACCTCTGTACCATAAACCAGTATATAGGGGGTTGCCCCGGTTGATGTGCGAACTGTGGTACAATACCCCAGAAGAGCAAATGATAACTTCTCGTGCCACTGTATGTGATTCTTTATCATTTTCCTCAATATCTTCTTGATATTCTTGTTGGCGGCTTCTACAGCTCCATTCATCTGAGGCCTGTAGGCTATGGAATTCTTGTGTCTGATCTTGAAAGTTTTGCACATAGATTTCATCAAGTCACTATTGAGGTTGGAGCCATTATCAGTAATGATTGACTCTGGAATTCTGAATCGACAAACAATGTGGTCGCGGACAATGTCTGCCACGACTTTCTTAGTCACTGCTTTGTAAGATGCTGCTTCGACTCATTTGGTGAAATAGTCGATGGCTACTAGGATAAACCTATGTCCGTTGGAAGCAGCAGACTCGATTGGTCCAATAACGTCCATTCCCTAGGCGGCGAACGGCCATGGTGAGCTTGTTGTGTTAAGCTCGCTTGGAGGTACCTTTATCATGTCTGCATGAATCTGATAGCGGTGGCATTTCCGGACATACTGGATGCAGTCCATCTCCATAGTCATCCAAAATTAGCCAGCCCGGAGTATCTTTTTTTGCTAAGACAAAATAGTTAATATGTGGACTGTGGGTCCCAGCATGAATTTCCTCTAGTAGCCTGGATGCTTCCTTTGCGTCGACACATCTTAATAATACTAAATTGGGAGTCCTCTTATACAGGATTCCTCCGTTGTGAAAGAAGTTATTGGACAATCTCCGAAGTGTGCATTTTTGAGTGGGATTCGCAAGCTCCGAGTACTCTCCTTTTGCCAAATATTTCTTGATATCATGAAACCAAGGCTTTCCGTCTGCTTTCTCTTCAACATAGGCACAATAAGCTGGTTGATTGTGGATTTTCACCGGAATTGGATCAATGAAATTCTTATCGGGATGATGTATCATAGATGATAGGGTAGCCAATACATCGGCGAACTCATTCTGGATTCTGGGAACATGCTGGAATTCCATCTTCGTGAACCTCTTTCTCAATTCCTGTACATAATGCAGATATGGGGGTATCTTGGAGTTCTTGGTTGTCTATTCTCCTCGTACCTGATGTATAAGCAAGTCTGAATCTCCAATCACTAGCAGCTCTTGAACATTCATGTCAATAGCCATTTTGAGTCCTAAGATGCAGGCTTCATACTCGGCCATATTGTTGGTACAGGGGAACCTGAGTTTGGTATACACCAGATAATGCTGACCGATTTCTGATATTAGGACTGCTCCTATGCCAACTCCTTTGAAGTTTGTTGCTCCATCGAAGAACATTTTCCAACCATCATAGGATTCCACAATGTCTTCTCCTATGAATGATACCTCTTCATCAGGAAAATACATTTTTAGGGGTTCGTATCTTCCATCCATGGGGTTTTCAGCTAGGTGGTCTGCCAGTGCCTGTCCCTTGACCGCTTTCCGAGTTACATAAACAATGTCGAACTTACTCAACGGGATTTGCCACTTGGCTAGCTTGCCGATGGGCATGGGTTTCTGAAAGATGTACTTCAAGGGATCGATTCTCGATATGAGATATGTAGTACAGGCGCAGAAGTAATGTCTCAGCTTCTGATCTACCCAAGTCAAAGCACAATAGGTGTGTTCCAATAGAGAATACCGGGCCTCGTACGGGGTAAACTTCTTACTGAGATAATAAATGTCTTGTTCATTCCTCCCTGTTTCATTATGCTGCCCCAGAACGCACCCAAAAGCTCCATCCAGCACTACAAGGTAGAGTAATAAGGGTCTACCCGGCTTGGGGGGGACTAAGACTAGTAGTGTTGACAGGTACTCCTTGATTTTGTCGAAGGCCTTTTGGCAGTCATCGGTCCATTTGGTGGTGGCATCCTTCTTTAACATCTTAAAGATTGGCTCATAGATAATTGCAGACTATGCTATGAATCGACTGATGTAGCTAAGCCTTCCCAAAAACTCATCACATCCTTTTTTTCCTTGGCAGTGGTAGTTCTTAAATGTCTTTGACTTTCGATGGGTCCAGTTCTATTCTTCGGAGGCTCACAATAAACCCAAGCAATTTCCCAGCAGGAACTCCAAATGCGCATTTTGCGGGGTTTAGTTTCAGGTTGTATCTCCACAGTCTATTGAAGAACTTTCTCAAATTTTCTATGTGGTAAGTGGCCTTCTTGGATTTGATAATAACATCATCCACATATACCTCTATCTCCTTGTGTATCATATCATGGAAAATGGTAGTTATGGCCCTCATGTAAGTGGCCCCTCCATTCTTCAGGCCGAATGGCATCATCTTGTAACAGTACACTCCCCACGGCGTAATGAAAGTCATTTTCTCAGCATCTTCCTCATCCATCCAGATCTGATGATAACCAGCGAAGCAATCTACAAATGACTATAGCTCATGCTTGGCACAATTGTCAATCAGGATATGTACATTTGGCAAAGGGAAGTCGTCTTTCGGACTGGCCCAGTTGAGATCCCGGTAGTCGACACAAACTCTGACCTTCCCATCCTTCTTTGGCACTGAAATAATGTTGGTTCTCCATGTCGGGTATTCTACTACCCTAAAAACCTTAGCGTTGATCTGCTTGGTGACTTCTTCCTTGTTTTTCAAACTCATATCAGGCTTGAACTTTCTGAGCTTTTACTTTACCGGTGGACACATTGCATCGGTTGGCAGTTTGTGAGCCACAATAGACGTACTCAGACCAGTCATGTCATCATACGACCAGGCGAATATGTCCTCATACTCCTTTAGAAATTCTGTGTATTCTTTCTTCTCTGACGGCGATAGGTGAATGTTGATTCGCGTTTCCTTGACGTTTTCTGCATCTCCTAGGTTGACAATTTCGATATCGTCCAGGTTGGACTTAGGTCTGTTCTCAAAGTTCACAACTTCTTTGACAGTCTCGTCAGGTATGTCATCTTCTTCTAAATCCATGTCCGTTTGTTGCGTTGTCTATTTCATGTCATAGTCATTGGTTCATCAAGACAAGTAATAGTAATGCTGTATTGGTAAGGCAATGAGAGAAAACGATAGCAATAAATATTAATTCATAAGAAAAATCAAAAGTGCCTTTGATAAAGTGAATAACTATTTTGAACATTGAAGATCTTATTTAGGGAATTGAAAAATATGAAAAGAAAATCATTTAGTAAATAAAACAGTGAATAATGCTTGTTTTAGCCTTGCTACCCCGAGGCTCGTCGGGCTTTGGTTGTCCTAATGGTCCAATTCTTGAGATGTGCCCCTCTGCTCACAGCCTGTATGGAAGGGCCTTCCTCCCCCTACTCCCTAAGAATAACGCAATAGTCTATATCACTGTCCTCTGGAAACAAGTTCTTCACTGCTGCAAATGCTTCTTCTTCATCTGACCCATAGATAATGTCGGCCTGTTGGAAGGTCTACTCCGGATGCGGTATTGGCTGCTCTAGTGTGTAGTAAGGACCGTGCCATGGTGGTGACCAGCTATTTAATTCTTCCCAGGTGTATTCATATCCAAAACCGAAGGTAGTGACATGTTTCTTGAGTTTTATGGGTTTAGAGATTCCTTAGAGGTTCTTGCCAAGCTCTTTGCCAGGTTTGTACCCACTCCAACTCAGTATACTCTCGATTTTGCTATCCTACCATTTGTCTTTGTCGATAGCATTGACGCACTCAATGTGGTGGTAAGTTTCTCCACCCATCTTTCTTCTTCCTTCGATCGCCGGAATGGTCTGGAGACTGTATATAGGGTTGTTACCGTCGTCGTGAATGGTCACTTCTTGGTAATTCCATTCGAACTTTGTTGTCTGATGCAGCGTTGATGCTATGGCCCCAGCAACATGAATCTATGGCCATCCCATCAACAAGTTGTAAGATGTTGGTACTTCTATTACCTAGAAATCGGCCTCAAACCAGGTTGGTCCCATCTATAGGTATAGAATAATCTCATCAATTGTGGACCTCTGAGAACCATCGAAGGCTTTCACATTTATTACTCCATCTTTTATCTCATGCAGCCCTTTACCCAACTTCTTGAGTGTGACCAGCGGACAAATGTTAAGACTGGAACCTCTATCGATCAGGATTCTGGTGATGAAATAATCTTTGCATTGCACGGTGATGTGCAGTGCTTTGTTATGCCCCAGCCCTTCAGGTGGGAGCTCGTCCTCATAAAAGGTGATCTTATCGTTTTCCAGCACTTGTCCTACCATATTATCCATTTCCCCTCTAGTGATGTTACTCGGTACGTATGCTTCATTTAGCACCTTTATAGCATTCTTGTGCGTCTTAGAATTTTGCAGCAAAGAGAATGAAGATTTGTGCTGGTGTTTTGTTTAAATGGTGGATGACTGAATATTCCTTGGCTTGTATTTTCCTCCAAAGGTCGTCCGGACCTGTCTCAATGAGGGGAGGTCGATTGGAGGCATGCTTGCTTGATTCAGCTAGATGTTTAGGGGTATAGACTCTACCAGTTCTTGTCATACCCTGTGCTGCGATAGTTTCTTCAGTCCTGACCTTGCCTTTCCTTCTTGCCTCGGTTGTATAATCCCGGGGTACAATATTTGTATAGAATGGTGGCATGGTTGACATCGCCACTGGGATCGGCGCGACTACCCTCACTCCGAATGGAATATGTACCTTGGGTGGCAAGACTGCAACCTCAAATGGTATGGGTGCATTTGCCGAAGATGCGAATTCAACCTCAATTGGTTCCAGTGTCTTTGCGGATGGAGCTTCTTCAAACTCAATAGGTATAGACATATTCACCTCAGCATCATCAGATGGTTGGATCTGGACTATGATTGGATTGAGAATAATTGTTGGTTTCTTCAGCACATCACCTTCTGCGGTCAACCCGATTGATCCCTCGGGATCCCAGTCATCTTCTACTTCAATCATGTGGATACCTCCACCCTTATGGTCTGGCAGAGGGTTGTTGTGGACATTTGGAGTGGGTTCCTTTGCCACAATGATCTTGTTATCAATCAAAGATTGTATCTTGTCGTTCAAGGAGCGACATTCATCGATAGTGTGCCCTTTCATGCCAGAGTGGTATACACAGGGCTTGTTTGGGTTAACCCAATGAGAAGAATTCTCAAGGGTTGCAGCAGGGATGGGGATGACATAACCAGTAGCTTTAAGTCTCTCATGTAGCTGGTCAATGGGTTCAGCGATGACTGTATATTGTTTTGGAGGTCTGCGATCAGAAAAGGTCGGGGTCTAGGAAAAGTTTGGCGTGCAGGGGGTGATTGATAATGGGATGGTTGAGCATTATAAGTTTGGTAGACATGAGAGGGTTGGGAGTATCTGGGTGAAGTAGGTTGATGTGTAAGAGGTGGAGATGACTGATAAGTTGGTGGCGGAGCTTGGTGTGAGGGTGCTTGGTAATTTGGGGTTGGCTGGTATGCGAGTGGAGGTGTTGAGTAAGCTTGGCATTTAAGGGGAGACTTGTCCCTTTGTACAACCATCATGGCCTCTACGTCCCTTTTCTTAGACACACCACCGGATTGTAAAGCCTTATTCGTATCTTGCAAGCCTTTGAAATTTGTAACGATACCACCTTTAATATCTTCTTCAATTCTTTCACCTAATTTGATAATGTCAGAGAACTTGTGGTTCTCAATTATCATCAACCGTTCATAGTACTGCGGGTCCTGAACCCGAACAAAAAACTTGTTCATTTGCTCCTCTTCTAAGGCGGGTCTGACATTAGCAGCTTCGGACCTCCAGCGAGTAGCGTACTCGCGAAACGTCTCAGTGGGCTTTTTCTTCAAATTCTGGATATAGAACACGTCTGGTGCGTACTCTGTATTAAACCTGAATCTGTCCATAAAGTCAGATGCCATGCCTACCCAGCTTGACCACTTCTTGGGATCTTGGCTGATATACCAAGATAATGCATCTCCTTTCAAACTCCTCTTGAACAGCTTCATGCGGATCCTTTCATCCTTCCCTACTCCAACTAGCTTGTCGCAATATGTCCTCAGATGGACCCTTGGATCACCCGTACCATCAAAAATTTTGAACTTAGGAGGTTTGTAGCCCTCAAAAGGTAGTTCGACATCAGGCTGTATGCAAACGTCGTCATAGTTCAGCCCCTCGATTCCTTTGCTTCTCTAGACGCCCTAAATCCGGCTGGTCAGTTTTCTAAGTTCCTCGGCCAAGTTCCGGATAAGCAGATCCTTCACATCAAACTCAGGTGTGCATGAGATAGGTTGGGTGGGGTGTGGCATGGTCTTCACATATATAGGAGTGTTATGGTGGCCTGGTGTATGGGTGGGGAAATGGTCGTTTGTGGAGTTCTAAGATTTTGGGATGAGTATGGAGTGTTGTTTGGGGTATGGAAGGTGTTACATTGGTTCTTTTGTGGAGCAGCGTGATGGTAAGGTATGGGATGATTCTGCTGTTTTGGGATATTTTGAGAAGATATAGGGTTTTGAGCGTTGGGGAAGTTGATATCTGGGGTATTGAGGAAAAATGACAGGTTTGCCAGATTTCGAACCTGATCGAGCTCTTCCTTGAATTTCAACAGTTTTTATTCAAGTTGTGACACATTCTCGTTAGGAACCTGGATACACTGGCCATCAGTGGCCTCTACCCGTTCAGCTGTGTTCTCCTTCCTGATGTTGTTTGAATCTTCCATTTTATACTTGCCTTTGTTCTTGCCTTTAGAGGGACTAAGAAGAGGAGTGGGTGGAGGGCCCCTGGATCTTTTAAAATAAGATAATGATGCCAGAGTGCACGAACTTAACCTTTGGGGAGGGGAATAATAAAAACAAAATAAAACAAAAGGTAATCAAGTCAGTGAGGATTATAAAAAGTGTTGCAATATTTAAACACATAGTGCGGGAATGTAAAGTGTGTCCTAATTTGGGAACCTCTTTGTGCCCGAGGTAGGCCTAGCGACAAATAGACTTGGAGAACTTCGAATGCCAAATGCCTTATTTTATTTATAAAGATAGGCGAATCCCAAAACGACATTAAATAAGCAAGAAATAAAAGGCACTAATGGTCATTGGCCTTATTACATTCATAAAGCGAAAAAGTAAATTCCTATCTATTTGGTCCCAGAAGGGCCTTCCCCAAATTCGACATCCTTGGCTCCGTCGAACAACTTCCCCAATTCGTGAAGTCCCAGCAACAGGTATGCTCTGGCTAGATGTCCACCTTCAGTCCTTTCAGCCTTTTGACAGTCTTCAACGCTTTTGAGAAATTTTCCCTCTAGTTCTACTATGCCTTACTCCAAGTATCCTAGCCTTTTGTTGGCACTAGTAGCCATGTCTTTCCATTCCTCAATCAACTTTTTATTGGACTCTTGTAACTCGCGGTGTTCGCTTTCGCTTTTGTGTAGCTGGTTGTACTTGACTTGCACCTCAGCCTTTTCATCTATAATTCTGTGACCTCGAACGAACCCTGGCTGGCCCAAACCATCCCACTTATCTTCCAACCAACCAGAATAGAAAGGGGTCTGGCTCGATGGTGTCTTTCTCCATTACGATCTTCCAGTGCCACATGTGCTGGGCTTGGCACTTGTAGGGACTATCATCATTTTGGAAGTCAGATCGAAGATGGCTCATCCTGTTGACCCTGGATATGACTTGCTTCCTACCTGCTTGCCTCATAACTCGAAGACGGATGTAAGGGTATGTTCCTTTTAGACCAATCAGTATCAGGAAAGGTGCATCTCTGGATCGAGCAATAAACTCCTATGTCGGAAAGCACTCGAACATCCATTGAACCTGTTCTTCAGTCAGATTATCAAAGAGCTCAACCCATTCTTTGGCATTCTCAGGCGGAGCAAACATGTCGGGGATGTAATTCATTCGCTTTAGATGGTGGAAAGTGATGTGATCATCCCAGGCCCTCCACTGAATTTCTTGTCGGTATTCGCCCTTTTGGAGACGTTTCACGAGCCAAAGCTGAAGTAATAGATTGCAGCCTTCGAAATGTCTCGCTCTTCGTTGACACTTTTCCAAGGCTCGGTATATGTCTGCAATGATCATGGGTATAATGCTGAATGTCTGCCTACCAATCCCCTCCATTAGGGTCTTAGTTATCATAGCCAGCCTAGTATGGATTCTCCCTTTCTTCATTGGAAACACGATCAGACCCAGGTAGCAAAATGTGAAGACGAATACCCTACGATGCATATGTCCCAAGGACGTGATGGCAAACTCATCATGGTAGGTACGGTATGATTTGTTGTGACCGTACCTTTCATACAGGTAGTCAAAAGGGATGTACGACTCCTTTAGGCATACCAATTATGTATTCTTCTTCAAACCCATCATTTTTAGGAAACCCTTGCCTGTGCGGTTCTCAGGTATTAGCAAACCCGGGGTTTCCCACACTAGACCGACCAGTACTCCTATCTCTTCTAGCAAAGGTGTTATTTCGATGTCCCCAAAGCGGAACACGACCCTTTAACAATCCCAAAATAAGGTAGCAGCTTCTATTATCATGTTGCTAGGCTGGATCTCCAAGAGGGATGGTAGATTACCCAGATATTTTCTGACGAGGGTCTTGTCACTAGAATGTAAATCTTCCCAACAACTTAGCAATCTTGGGTGGATATTGGTGACCATGCCGAATTCGGGGACTTCTTGCCTCATATTTCTACAAGGAAAACAAGGTTAGGCCCTTACCCCCACCAAACAATTAGCATGAAGCATTTAGTTCTCCAAATAAATGCATAGAACGTGATGGTGTCCGTTTGGGTTTAGGGAAACCCAATGGACTTTTGGATAAAGCTATCTTAAAGAATCATTAACTAGACAACATAACTGACCCGGCTAGGTTTGACCATGATGCATGCGTAATTTAAACAGAGTACGGTCTCTATGGGATTTTAGACTGGTACCCTTGAGCGGACAACTCAAGGGGGAAGGCACGGAATTGTCGACTGCACCGCTGATCGACTAGTTTTACCGCAAATAAACCTTTCCGAATTTAGGGGGTAATGACATAGGAAGGGCGCAACCACTCATCAAATGTTGCTATAGTATTTGCTTGGCACGAGTGGAGTATGATGTTGAGCATGATTATGCAATAATTAAAAGCATGTTGACATGTATTTGCATGTTGAGAAAATGATAAATACAACAGTTTTAAAATTTAAAACAGTTATAAAGGAAGGAAATAAGAAAGATATGTCAGTTTTGCTTTTGAAGAAGAAATTAAATGCTTAAAGGAATTAAACAAATAATTGCACATAGGGAGGGTAAAAATTCATAAAAATGGTATGAAATAGTAAAAGCCTGAATATCATAAAGATATGTCCGATTTATGACATTTTTGGTTGGGACAACTCTTTCCTTTTGGAAAGGGGGTTTGCATTGTTGAAGAGTCACCACCTAACGATTTAAGGTGCGTTAGGGAACCTATAAGGTTCATTTATAACTACATTTGGTAACCATAGATAGGGTAAAGGCTTGAAATTATCCTAAGGGGAAGGTGTTAGGCACCCCTTAGGATCCACTAGTGTGGTTCCGACCAAATAGTTTTTTGTGAATTTGTACAAGTAGCAAATAAACAAGTATGACTCATATAGTAGGGAATTTAAGTTTAAGTACACAGATGTTTGGAAAGTAGTTAATAAAAAGCAAGATTTTGAAAAAAATTACAATCTAAGCATATTTGGGAATGTAAAGGGGGTATCTTAGGTTTTTTTATAATATGGATCACATCAGTGCAATACCTGGTATAACACTCCTCAAAGAAGGGCTACACGCGGTATTAACACACCGGTCATCATATCTATATCTGTCCTTTCCCGTCCTGTGAAGGTAATTAAAGCGAGGGTTGGTCTCGACCCCTATTCATGCTATTATCCGTCCCTTCCTATCAGTCCCGGAGGAATTTAGGACTCCTATCCTATAAAGGGGGTTCTGGGCAGGCCCTCAAGTTTAAAGGTAAAATACTAAGGTGACATATAATAAACAAGTTGGACATCAATTAAGGGGAGCATGGAAGACCAGTGAAAGGCTCAGATATACCTTCACATACAGTACACATAAACAACATGACTCATACACAATTAAGGTCTAAATCAGATCCTAAACATGGTATCTAAGTGATAGCAGCAGAGTCAGATTTATGACATAACTCAAATAGGAGTCCTAATCAGGCTTGCCTAGTGATTTTAACATGCTGGCAGTCATACAATACTCATAAAGACAGTTCTGATTTTATTTTAAGTTGATTACCTAAGACTTGCCTAAGCGTAAAATAATATGCAACTATTACCAGAATTATAATACAATTTGGAAGTTATTTTACCTAAAACATGATGTTCTAAATGTTGCAAAGACATGCAAGGATTGCGATCAGTTTCACTTAAATAGGATAATCAAACATGAGATTTTTTTATGTCCTTTTTTCATGCATTAGTAGTTTAACTAGGTGTGACTGAGTGAGTGTGAACAAGATCCTAAAACAGGGTACCTAACGTGCACATATGAAAAAATACAGAATGATTGCATAATTCCTAAAGCATGATTTCTAAATGCCTAAAGAGTTGCAACATGACTTCAAGACGTGCAGAAGCAACAGTTTTATAGTAATGCTGTTATTTAGCCTAAAGCAGGATTTCTAAGTGGTAAAGTAATGCCAAATGAGATGCTGAAACAGTAAACCTAAGAACATGGTATCTAATGCATGACGTGCTCTGAATGGGTTGATCTTACACATAGATTCTAATGCACATATAGGAAATGTAAACCTAATACATGGCTTTTACCCATTGATGTTGATAGCATATATAACTACCCTCCCATTTTCACTAGCCAGGCCCAATACTTGTTTACAATAGATTATTACAGACCAATACTAAAATGAATTAACATAAGTAGAAAAGAAAAATAAAAACTAAAAAGTTACACTATAGAGAGCCTGAAGACAGGTCCAGATTCTCAACACCTGATTAGGACTTCCTCTTTGAGCTATATAATAAATCTAACTCCAACACCTCAAATGCCAAGATTGTTTCATAGCCTTTCTCATATTTGGGTGTGTCAGAGTTCCCTAAGGACCTCAAGGTATCCCGGGCAGTGTTCGCACCGAGATTTTATAGCCAAGATAGAGTAAGTGCAGTGTGGAAAGGCCAGCTTTTATGTGTCAAAGTTCAGAGGGAGATCAAGGGTCCCAAGGCAATACTCACACAAAAGGGGGCAGAACTTAGTGGTTTAAGAGTAGAGTGAGAGTGCTCGACATAGTTTTGAAGAATTTAAGTAAGAAAACAGTTTTGAAAAAGGGTAAGCAAGAAACAGTTTTGAAAAAGAGAGACTTAATTGGAATAGTTTTATACCAAAGTTTAACTGATGAAAACCATTTGAAGGAGCATTCATACCAATCTCAGAACAAAGTCAGCATCACACCAAGAACCAAGAATAGTCCAGCAAACACAAGCAAGGGAATGGGATTGGAGGGACAAGTATGGAGCATGTGAGGGCAAACATGTAGCAGGCAGGAATATATACGAGCACATAATCAAAAACTCTTACAGGTTCAGTGGATCAGGGGGGATAATAGGGTATTGGATTAGATTAACATATCATCACCAAACAACTAAGACCATGAGCGTATCAATCATGGGGATTCACATAAGAACCATGCACTAAGTATATAGAAACATGTTGATTATTGACAAGTAAAGCATAACTTAACATGTTGAGGGAACTCAGGATCCTAATTACATGTTGAACCACAAAAATAGTGAATAAAAGCATATCAGAAGTACAAGGAATTGTAATAGTAATAGAAACATGTTGGTTTGAGGACTAAAATCTGAATAAGAACATACTAGTGAAGTGAAGAAAGCAAAATCACAAAGTAGAAATAGGAGAGGCGCAGTAGTTAGCCTTGGCTTGCAGCCGGCTAGCTTAGAATAGTAGCAAGTAGCACAGAAGAGTGAATGGAGAGTTTTTAGTTGTGTGAGAGAGAGAGAGTTTTGAACTACTCTGTTCGTGTCTATGCTAAAGAGAGAGTAGAGTATTTATAGTTTTGAAAATAGGCAGAAAATAAGGTAACAAGTAAAGGTTTAGCATAATTATGGAAGTAATCACAATTAGAATCTAATTAATACAAGTACCCCTTTTAATCAAGGAGTCACAACTTAAACGGATACCAACAGGTATAATCAAGGAAATAAAATCAGTTGAGAAAGACTGATTTTACCATATAAGGGGTGGTAAAAGTATAGAGCACATGATTGAGTCTAAGTATAGAATATACCAATTAAGGAAAGTATATAAGAATTAATTTGACAGCAGGTTTATTCACAAAAAATAAGGCAGGGCAAGTTTAATTATGGAAATTAGTAAGAGAGTCCTAGAATGAGGTTCTAATGACATGGACTCATTATCAATTAAGTAAAATATCAAACAGTAAGGAAATACTCAAAATCAGGCAGTCTGCATTATGCAAAATTAGTGAAGTATCAATCATAGAGATTCAGGGATTCACAAATAGAAAACGATACTGATTTAGGAGAAATTGGCGCAAGCTTATGAGAACACACAAAATAAACTCACAAATAGACAAAAATTAAAAACCCTAACAAGCAAACATAGGGCAAAAAATTATAGAATCACAGAACATATGCATGCGAAACAGACATACGCACAGATCAGACGAGCAAATAAGCAAAAATAGCCTCAGAACCCAGGATTAAAACCAAAAAATTAGGGTTCTTAGCACGATAAATCAGATAAAAGAGAAAAAATTAATTAACCATTTAAACATAGTAAGAATCATAGAATAATACCAAAATATCAGAGGGAGAGTCATTTTGAGAAGGGGTTAAGAAACTCTAGTTCGAAGATGAAGAGTCGTTTTGAGAAAATTGGAAAACCTTTAAGAGAAAATAGCAAGATAACTTTGGATATACCCAGATCTAAGAAAATCAAGAGTTTAGTAGTTAGGGTTTCAAAGAGAAACCAGAGAGAAGGAGAAGTAACTCAAAATTACCGATGTTAACCGGAAAGCGGTAAAAATCTTACTCTGACGGCCATGGATGGCCGGAAAATGGCATGAGAAATCATGAGAGGTGAGTTAACCGCCTCTGGTTCACTTGAAAGCCTCAAAATGATGACATACATTCAAGAGGGAGCCATAAGGTTGGTAGGTGGCGACACCACCATGGATTCCGGTAGGGAGACGGCCGGAGAAGAGAGGAAACGAGCCTAGCAGGTGGAGCATTTTAGAGAGAGAGATGAGAGAGTGTAATGGGGGAGTGAAGAGAGAAAATAAGGGTTTGGAGGGTAGTCTTTTGGTTAATTTAGGAAAGGGTTAACCTGGACCGTTGATAAAAAATGATCAACAGTCAGGATTTGGGCGGAACTAGGTCGGGTAGGATTTAGGCTTTTGGGCCTGGGGTATTGGGCTGTTTTAATTGGGTTTGGGAATGGTTTGATTTAGGTTATAATTGAAATATCTGTGCGGTCCGCAGAGCCAAGATTCAGAGAAGTTGCAGTTTGGAGCTTTCAAGCCAATGCGGTCTGCAGTCCATTTTGTGCGGACCGCACTAGAAGTCACCATGACCGCAGTCCATTCTGTGCGCTCCGCGGAGCCTGAGTTCAGGGAGCTGAATTTTGGAGCCAAGAGTCCCAGTGCGGCCTCAATCAATTCTGTACGGTCCGCACTAACCCTGCATGGGGCATTTTTGTCCAGATTTTTCAGCTTAGTATAAATAGATCCTTTTTCCATTTTTAGGTCATCAGATATTGTAATAGCATAGCTGGGCTCGTGGGTCGACTTTTCTTAGTCATTTTGGGCAACTTTAACTACATTTCATCATTGAATCTTTGCATTTAACTTAGCAATTAATTTAATATGTGTTTATCTTCATCTATTTCTTGTTTTTCTTCTTTGAATATAAGTAGCTAGACCCCATAGCTAGGGTTGTGGCTCAACCCTAGTGTGGGTAATTGATGAGTCTTGTATTTTAGGGCTAAATTGATTATGTGTGTTTGATATTTGGGTCAATTTCATGGTTAATTGCTGAATTAGTGGTTGCAAACACTAGTTTGTGTTTAGTTGACTAGGTCTCTTCTTGAGAAAGAGAGCCTAAGTCTCCGAAATTGATCCAACAAGGAATTGGGGCATACTCAAGAGATTGATAGCCCCAATTAAAGGGTTAAACCTTGAGAGAGTAATACCCGACTTGAACCCTAAGTTGCTTGTGCAAATTTGCATACCCAGTTGGTCTTGAGAAAGTCAAATGGGCAAAATCACTTGACCCACCGAGAGGTGTATAGTGGGTAAAGTAGTGCAACGGTTATATCATACTCCTCAATCATGTCAATTGTGCCTTAGACTCAAGTACTCATCAATTGACCACCTAGGCGGTTGTCACTACCCTAATGCCCTTTAAACTATTTGAACAACCTGTAGTATTTAACTCTTAGCTTAATTTACAATTTGTAGTTTGTTAAAAGTAGAATTATAAAGAAAACCCCAAAAATGATGAGAAGTGTAATTTGGAACATATACGCAATCCTAACCTAGATAGATACTCAACTCCAATTCTAGCTCTCTGTGGATATCGATCCCGACCTAAAATCGAGTAAAAGCTGCTCCGACCCTCTCTCGCTACATAATAGTAGTGCAGAATAGGTCATGATCACTTTTTGGTTCCGTTGCCGGGGAGCTAACGATTTTGGCTATCTATTTAGTTAGTTTTGTATATTGTTCTTCTTTCCTTCTTTGTTACTTACCTGTTTGCGTCACTACTCAGGTACCATAATGGCAGCGAACAACGTTATTGACCCTCTTGGAAACGTGATTGCGGGGTAGGAGGTAGATGACATCGGCAAAGATGAGGTGCCTCTTGTACCTCAAGGACAACGTAGAGGCCGAAATGCCAATGTTAATCTAACTAGTGATATACCAGACCCTCCTCCGCCACCTCCAAGAGTGGCTCCCAGAGTACTTCCGAACCAGGGCTATGCGAGTGCTATTGTCCCACCCCGAATCCGGGGGTAATTTTCAAATAACCAACGTGATGTTGACCTTACTTGAGCAGCGTGGGTATTTTACGGGCACTGTGGATCAAAATACCTACAAACATTTTAAGGGGTTCATGGATACATGTTGGGGGATCAAGCAGATGAATGTGTCCGAGGATGCTCTTAGGTTGAGTTTTTTCCCATTCTCACTTCGGGGGAACGCATTAGATTGGCTAGAGAGACTCCCCAACCATTCCATCACAACTTGGGATGAGTTGGCAGATAAGTTCATTGCTAAATTTTTCTCGCCGGGGCATATAGCGGCATTGCGTGATGAGATATTGGCTTTCAAGCAAGAGCCCACGGAACCTTTGCATGAGATTTGGGAGCGGTATATAACGATGGTGAAAGAATGCCCCAACAATGATATGATCGACGCTATGATCCAAAAAACTTTCTACCGGGTCATCAATACAACAAATAAATGCATAGTGAACCAACATGTCGGGGGCAATTTTATGAAGCTGCCGTATGATGAGGCATATGATGTACTGATGAGATGGCTAACACTTCTTCTGCATGGCAAAGTAGAGCCAATGTGCCTCAAGGTGACCCTACGGTTATTCATTTGCACAAGGAATTACATGACCATGGGAAATCTATAGCGGAGTTGACAACTACTATGAATCAATTGGATAAGGCACAGTTACAACATGTCCAAAATCCTCGCCAAGTGAATGCCATGGAAGGTGTTAATATGCTTGTCAACAAGAGAAGGCAAAGAAGGCAACAAAACCAAGGGAATTCTGAGCAATTTGATCATGGATGTGATGGGTTTCAAAATGATGGTTATGATTACGAAAGTGAAGAGGTTCAATATGTAAACAACTATCAAGGCCAACGGGGCAACTCTTCCAACCAACAACAATGGAGACCTCAAGGCAATTGGGGCAATCAACAACAAAACAGTGGCAATTGGGCAAATCAACAACAAAACAGTGGTAATTGAGGGAACAACAACCAAAACAACAACTGGGGCAATCAAAACAATAATCAAGGCAACCAAGGGAATTGGAATGGTAATAACAATAATTGGGGTGGCAATAATAATCAAGGAGGATGGAACAATGGAAACCAAGGAAACCGGGGCAAGGCTTTCAAAGGCCCCCAATGTACCAACAACTGAACAATCCACCCCCATTTCCATCTCAAGGTCCTAGTTCTTCGGGTAATGATATAGATAGAATTGAAATGATGTTCAAGCAGATGATGAAGAATAATGCGGATTCTGATGCACAATTAGTTTCTCACAACACCTCTATCTGAAACTTGGAGGTGCAATTAGGCCAAATCTCTCAGTCATTGAATATTCGCCCGAAGGGTGCTCTAGCAAGTGATACGGTAGTGAACCCAAAGGGTAGGTACAATCATGTTATGGCGGTTACAACAAGAAGTGGGAGAGGCGGTGATGTGAATGCCTCTAAGAAAAAGCAAGTCGTGTATGATGATGTTGAGTTGCAAGATGACGAAGTCCCTTTTGTAGTTGAAGATGTGGTTGATGAAAATGTAAACAATGAAGTGAGAACTGATATTCAAGAAGTTGAGGTAGAAACTCAAAATGATGTGAACCCGTCTAGGGAACACATAATTGACATGTCGGAGCCGGTTGTGCCAAAAGCCAAGGCTCCTTTGCCAAGTCCACCTCCACCTTATCCTCAAAGGCTCGCAAAGCAGAAAAATGATAATCAATTTAAAAAGTTCATTGATATGATGAAGAGCTTATCTATTAATATGCCTTTGGTGGAGGCACTTGAACAAATGTCGGGCTATGCAAAATTCATGAAAGACTTGGTTACAAAGAAGCGTTTTATGGATTGTGAAACTATAAAGATGACTCACCAAGTTAGGGATATAGTGCATTCAATGGCCCCGAAGCTTGAAGATCCCGGTGCTTTCACCATTCCATGCACCATTGGGAGTGCGGATTTTGCCAAGGCTCTATGCGATTTGGGAGCTAGTATAAATTTGATGCCTTACTCAATTTTCAAAACTTTGGGTATTGGGCAACCTAGGCCGACTTCCATGAGGTTACAAATGGTGGATAGATCGATGAAGAGACCCTTGTGTATTATTGATGATGTGTTTGTCCGGGTAGACAAATTTATCTTGCCAGCTGACTTTGTGATTTTGGATTGCGAGGTGGACTATGAGGTTCCTATCATATTGGGTAGACCTTTACTAGCTACGGGGAAGGCATTGGTAGATGTGGAAGCAGGGGAACTCACCTTCCGGGTAGGAGATGAAAAGGTTGTCTTTCATGTGTGCAAGTCTATGAAGCAGCCCAACAGTACCGAGGTGTGCTCTTTTTTTGACCTCGTCACAGCAATGATAATTGATGACACCAGTGCCATAATCAATGTGGATGACCCATTGGAGGCCGTTTTGTTAAATCTTGATGTCAATGAGGATGCAAGCCGAGTGGAGTGCGTGAATGCTTTACATAGAATGGGCTCTTATTCTTATGAGCCTAGGAAATTGTCTTTTGATCTTGAGAATAGAAAGACTCCACCAACCAAACCTTCAATTGAGGAGCCTCCGGTGTTGGAGTTGAAACCACTTCCCCCACACCGCAAGTATGAGTTCTTAGGCTCAAATTCTACTTTGCCAATTATTCATTCTTCTTGCCTTACTAACATGCAGGTTAAAGCCACATTGGCGGTGCTTCAAAAGCGGAAAAAGGCAATTGGATGGACTTTAGCTGATATTCGGGGAATAAGCCCCGCATTCTGTATGCACAAGATTATTCTGGAAGATAATGCAAAGCCATCCTTGGAGCACCAAAGGAGACTAAACGAGGCAATGCAAGAGGTTGTGAAAAAGAAGGTGATCAAGTGGTTGGATGTCGGGGTTGTGTACCCCATCTCTGATAGCTCTTAGACTACGCTGGTGCAATGTGTACCAAAGAAGGGTGGCATGACTGTGGTGACAAATTCCAAAAATGAGTTGATTCCGACAAGAACCGTCACCGGTTGGAGGGTATGAATGGACTACCACAAGTTGAATAAAGTGACCTGCAAGGATCACTTTCCTTTGCCATTTCTGGATCAGATCCTACACCGACTTTCTGGGCGTGCCTTTTATTGCTTCTTGGATGGGTATTCTGGGTACAACCAAATCTTGATTGCTCCGAAAGATCAGGAAAAGACCACATTCACTTGTCTGTATGGCACATTTGCTTTCTATAGGATGCCTTTTGAGTTGTGTAATGCACCGACTACATTTCAGGGGTGTATGATGGCCATTTTCACCGATATGGTGGAAGACATTTTGGAGGTGTTCATGGATGATTTTGAATCTTGATAGGGTGTTGGCCCATTGTGAAGAAACCAATCTTGTCCTCAATTGGGAGAAATGCCACTTTATGGTGGAAGAAGGAATCATTCTCGGGCATAAAATTTCGAAGCATGGCATTGAGGTGGATAAAGCAAAGATAGATGTGATTTCAAGGCTCCCTCCCCTACGTCCGTCAAGGGAGTACAAAGTTTTCTTGGGCATGCGGGGTTCTACCGGAGATACATCAAAGACTTTTCGAAGGTAGTGAACCCCTTGTGCAAATTATTGGAAAAAGATGCTAAGTTTGTGTTTGATGACAAGTGTATGCAAGCCTTTGAACTTCTCAAGAATAAGTTGACCACCACTCCAATCATTACCATGCCTAATTGGAGCTTGCCCTTTGAGCTCATGTGTGATGCTAGCGATGTTGCGGTTGGGGCAGTTTTGGGCAATGACTGAACAAAATGTTTCACCCAGGTTACAATGCGAGCAAGACAATGAATGATGCTCAAGTGAACTACACGATGACCGAGAAGGAACTTTTGGCTATTGTGTTTGCTATGGAAAAATTCCGACCGTATCTTATAGGTGCTAAGGTTATTGTTCATACCAACCATGTCGCTCTCCGGTACTTGATGACGAAGAAGGACTCAAAAGTTAGACTGATGCGATGGATCTTGTTACTTCAAGAGTTTGATTTGGAGATTGTGGACCAGAAGGGTAGTGAGGACAAAGTGGCAGACCACTTGTCCCGCTTGGATAAGGAGGGGAAGCCTCGTGATGGCCTAGAGATCAATGATTCATTTCCCAACGAAAAACTCCTTTCGGTATCGATGAATGATATTCCATGGTTTGCCAATGTTGATAATTTCCTTGTGACTGGTATAATCCCGCGTGAGCTCTCTTCTAACCAAAGGAAGAAGCTCAAGCGGGATAGTTTGGATTTCTATTGGGATGATCCGTACTTGTTCAAGATTTGCACGGATGGTTTGATCCGAAGGTGTGTCCAGGAGGAAGAGCAATTGAGTATTTTGGAGGCTTATCATTCCTCTCCCTATGGTGGTCATCATGGCGGGGTGAGGACGGCTTCTAAAGTTTTTAGTTGTGAGTTTTATTGGCCAACTTTGTTCAAAGATGTGGGTGACTTTGTCAAGAGATGCGACAAATGCCAAAAAACGGGTGGAATTTTGAAGAAATATGATATGCCTCTCATTACCATCCTTGAGGTTGATATTTTTAATGTATGGGGCATTGATTTCAGGGTCCCATTTGTTAGCTCTTGTAGGAACACTTACATCCTTGTGGCGGTGGATTATGTTTCAAAGTGGGTTGAAGCCGTGGCTTTGCCCAACAATAAGGCCCGGAGTGTTGTTGCATTTCTCAAGAAAAGCATTTTTACAAGGTTTGGTACTCCTCGTGCAATCATAAGTGATGGGGGTCTTATTTTAGCAATAGAGCATTCGACACGTTGCTTTCTAAGTACGGTGTCAATCACAACTTTTCTAACCCCTATCATCCTCAAGCAAGTGGTCAAGTGGAAGTCTCCAACAGGGAAATCAAAAGCATATTGTCAAAGACGGTCAATGCTAATAGGACCGATTGGTCGAAGAAGTTGGATGGCGCTCTATGGGCTTATAGAACAACTTTCAAGACTCTGATTGCTATGTCTCCGTATTGGTTGGTGTTTTGGCAAGCTTGCCATCTACTGGTTGAGTTAGAGCACAAGGCCATGTGGGCTTTGAGGAAGCTAAATCTTGAGTGGGATGTTGCTGCCAATCTTTGTGTGGAGCAGCTTAATGAACTTGATGAATTCTGATTCCATGCCTACTCCAGTTCATCCCTGTATAAGGACAAGATGAAGTACCTTCATTATAAATATGCTCGTGGAAAGGAGTTAAAAGTAGGAGATTTGGTTCTCTTGTTCAACTCCCGGTTACGTCTGTCTCCGAGAAAGCTCAAATCAAAATCGAGTGGACCGTTTGAAGTGGTGTGTGTGACCTCGTTTTGTGCTCTTGATTTAAAGAACAAAAATGGTGAAGTTTTCAGAGTTAATGGGCACCGGGTCAAGCATTATCTTGGAAAAATTGATGATAGCCACGTGGTGGCGCTTCTTCATTTCAAATGATGTGATGGTAACCTGCGTCGTGCCGCGACGTTAAATCAGGCGCTTCTTGGGAGGCAACACATGTGTTTTTATTCTTGTTTTTATTTTGATTTTCATTATAGTGTAAAATTAATTTTTGGGCTAACTGGTTGTGAGATGTTACAGGGTTGTGCTGATGTAGTGGAAAAATGCATAAGTCTCTGAAGCTGCCAGTGCAGTCGCACTACATTCTGTGCGGACCACACTGGTGAGGGTAAAATGCAGCCTCTCTGAAGTTTGTCACTGCGGCCGCACTACATTTTGTGCGGTCCGCAGTGGACCTCTGCGGCCGTAGTCCATTTTAAGTGGACCGCAGAGCGTTGCCTTCTCAATCTTGAACAAAACAGTGTAGTGCGGACCGCGGTCCATTTCGTGCGGTCCGCACTGGTTGGTGAGACTGGGCCCTAGGTCCTTTTCTATAAATAGGGCCTGAGTCCCCCCCCCCTTTTACCCTTTTCGAACTTTCAATTCTCAAAAACATATAAGCACTATTCATAACTCTTTTCCCTCGTAACTAACTACTTGGAACCGTAGTTCTTTATTTCATCTCATTATCGGGTACCATTATCTTCCTTTTATTTGTTTAATTTTGTTAATACCTTTTACTTTTTGTTCTAACTGCTTCCCCTTCTATGGTTAGCGTATCTTTCTTCAATTTGTAAGGTTAGAGTAGTTAATTCTTTCATTAAAGTAAGCCTAGGTAGTTATAATCACTGGAAAATCACGTAGGGACATTAACTAGGGGCAAAATTGAGCTTAAAATCAAAAATCATGAAACCCTAACTTAGTGCCAAAATTGGGCACTCAGTGCGGACCGCTGTCATTTCTGTATGGTCCGCGGTGCCCCTTTACGATCCACAATACCATTTTGTGCGGACCGCACTGATGAACTTGTGGGAAGCTGAACCTTGGGCAGTGCAGCCGCACTACATTTTGTGTAGGCCACACTAGCCCCTATGCGGCCGCACTACCTATATATAGAGGATGAGTAATATGATCCCTATCCTGTGCAGACCACATGGCCATTTTGTGCAGTTCGCACTAACCCCTGTGCAGTCGTACACCATTTTGTGCGGTTCGCACTAGGTGGTTGCTGCAACACTTCTGCAATTTTTTTTTCTCTGTTTTGCAACACAACTTCTAACTACTTCTTAGCTGCTGCAACTGATACTAACAAGTCATTTGAATGGTGATTGTAGAGAATGGTGAAACAACGGGGTAAAGGATCTAAACAAACTGGCAGAGGTGAATCTTCGCGGGGAGGGAGACAGAAAAAGGTCAAACTCACTCCCCAAGCTAGGCAAAACATCAAAAACATGAGGAAGGCCATAAAATTTGCTGACAAAGCCATTGATATGTCGGGGAGTGAGTACGAGCCCTCTCGGGAGATCTCTTCGGACTCAATCCCATAATACATCCCGTATCCGGAGAGGCACAGACTGAGAGACACCTCTCCCGCTTCCCAAGCATCAGTGAACATTTCTTTTGAGTCGTCTGAAAGCTCAGTAGCAGGTAGTAGGAAATACTCCACATCTCCCACAGCTTCATTATTCGGAGAGGATGTAGTAGGAGGTGAGGAGGAAGTAGAGGGAGATAAGGGAGTAGCAGAAGGAGGTGAGCCTTAGGTGGGAGGCATTGTCAGAACTAGAAAGTCGGATGTTTGGCAAGATAGATTCGTGAGTCAGGTGGCGTACCATAAATTTCGGAGTGGTGGTCGGTGAGAAAGTTGATCCCGGAGAGGAGCTTCATAGATAGAGACTTGCTACCTCACAGCCCCAACGTGAGGAGGCAGTTTAGGACGAGAGTTGGATGGGAGCATTTTCTGGATGAGTGTGTGAACGCCAACGAACACTTGGTCAAGGAATTCTACTATAATGTAGCCCACATCAAAAAGGGCTCCAAAGTGACCAAGGTTTGGAATCTGAAAGTGTTATTTGATTGAAAATCAATAAATGAATACCTTGGCTTCAATGAGGAGGACGAGACCCTATACATGGCAAAGATGAAAATGGGCGAGGAGGTCCGTCCATGGTTGGCACAATACCTGGCAATCCCAGGTACCACCCCGGACTGGTTGACTGTTGGAGTTAAGATCTTAAGAAGGAGTTTGAACTTTGAGGCACGGGGGTGGGAGACCTTTGTATGTAGCCGGTTGGATCCCACGACACATGATAACTCTCTTCCTCTCCACCGGGCTATGTTAGTGGCTTCTATCATGGCAGGGTACCCCATCAACATGGGGAATGTGATGTCTAGAATCATTACTATCGTAGGTGCAGAGCATGACCGGAACTATCGTTTCCCCAGTTTCCTCACAATGTACTTCTGGGACTTGAAAGTGGACAAGAGGCCCTTCGACATCAAAGTCAAGGCGAAAGCCCCATTTTCTTGGTAGAGCATGCAGGGGGATGATAACCCCAAGAGCAAGAACTTCATAGGTACAGCTACTGCTCCAACTGGCCAGTCTGAAGAGCCAATTGTGTTAGTGGCTCCTACTGAGCCTACCTCCACTTCCACAGACATCCCTCCCGGTCCTTCCACATCCACAGCCATTCCTAATGGCTCGTCCACCTCAGCTGGCCTGGATATTCCATCCTCTCGGGCCCATCTTATTACTGCCCACCGACTGAGTCAGGCGCTCCTTAGTATCAACAACTGGATGCATATTGTGAGCACGTAATTTTTTCCCTATGAGAACTACTCCCAAAAATTCAAAATAAAATGGTTTTGTGTTGTTAATGATTTATTTGTATTTCTTTTTGTCGCGCATGTTTGTTTCTACCTTAAACAAAATATATATATATATATATGTGTGTGTGTGTGTGTGTTGCATGTGCATTTAGGATTTAATTACGCATTTTGGAATTAATTAAACCATGTCCTATTTTAAAGAATGAAAATCACAAAAATATGAATTTTGGTAGCTTTGTCATTTCATTGTTTAATTGCGTGATTTTATTTTAATCAATATTTGATTTTGTGTGTTAATTATTGTTAAGGATTAATTAATTTCTTTTTAAATAAGCTTGATTTTACAAATTAATTTAGGAATTTTGGTTTTAGGAATTAAAAAGAAGTAAAAGGGAAAAGAGGAAACAAGATAGGAGGGGAAAAAATTTTCGGATTGGGCCAGATTTAAAAGGGAAAATCTAGGCCCAATGTCACCCCAAGTTAGCCCAATACCCACCCCAATCCAACCCGTCTCCAGCCTCAACCAAACGACGCCGTCTCAGGCGTTTCAATCTGGATCGTTGATCTCAGCTGAACAAACGGTCCCAAAGCTTTGACCAAACCCGACCCCCGACCCGTCACTTTAATATGCGGACCGCCCCAGTACTACTCCAAACGACATCGTTTGAGTTAAGTGAACTGATCTGGACCCTCGATCTCCCTTGATCGAACGGCCAAGATCAAACCACCCCCCCCCTATATAAATGAAACCTCATACCCAACCCCCCCAGTCCAAACCCTTGTTCATCATCGTCTCTCAGAGATGAAGCCCCTCCCCCCAAACCCTAGCCGCCATGGCATTCCAACGCCTGAAACCCGGCGGCAACGACGCCGCCGGACACCAAAATAACACCCTTGAACCTCCTAACCACCCCCAATCCAAATCTATTACCCGTTTGCTTCAAATCATCCTCAAACTTCTCGAATCTTCATTTGAAGATTCGAACAAAACATGGACCTACCCCAATCCGCCCTGAACTCACACCCTGGCACCCCTTGACTTCCCTCATGACCAAACCTCTGTTGGTTTGGTCCGAATCTGGCTAGAAACACTCGAACCCCAAATCGAAACGTAAGAACCCTAGAAAAACCAAAACTGGTTTCTGTCCGAAGTTTAAGAGGTTTTGGGTGTTTAACTGACCTTAGTCGAAGTGTTCTCATTTGAGAACACTCGATTAAGGTCTGTTTGACATCAAAAGTTCAAGTTCGAATCGATTCAAGTCCGTCTGTTCTCTGTTCCATTTAAGGTATTTTTCCTCTCTTTTTTCTTTTATTCTATTTTTGATGTTTTAAATGTCTGTTTATTTGTTTAGTATTGTTATATTAATTTTTCAGTTTTTGTCAATTGTTCTGTTCTTCTCCCTCAAACCTTTTTATTTGGTCAAATTTGTTTCTGTTCTTTGTTGTGTATAATTATAGGCTGTGTAATCGATTCGAATAAGTTCGTCGATTAGCTGTTTTATTATAAACCCCTGTTCTTGTCAATGCCACTTGAAATTGCCTGATTATCTATTTTCAAATTGATTGTTATCAATTGTTGTAGGCAATCGATTAATTAGTTTTCGTCGATTAATTCGTTCTTGTTTATAGACCAATAAGTTCATCAAATGGTTGTTGTGTGTGCTTGATCTGTGGACACTTAGCTTCAGGGCATTGTCAATAGGCGTAATGAACTTGCATTCATGTTCATTTTGATTCAATTTTCAGTTTCAGTTTTATTGATTCTGTTGAGTTCTGTGTTGTGATTTAAATTCAGTTCATTGGTTCAATTGGAAATCAACCTTAGTCATTTAGTTGTCAGGGGGATTGGTTATAGCTGTTAGTCAGATTTAGTTTTAAATCATTGTTAGCTTGAACAGATTTTAGAGTTAAAAGGTTTTAATACTGATGAATAATTTGTATTAAGGGCAGTAATATTAAGGGGTTTCAGGGGTGATTTGGGAATGGAACAGTTAGGATAATATTTTAATGTTAGTGTTTTGTTAGTGGGATATTACTATCTTTAAATTAATATGGTAATAGGGAAGAAGAGGGAATGGGGGCTGATAATAAGGAAAAGTTTTCCTTACTGGGTTTTAAGCGGAGAAAAGGCAGATTTTTAGTGGGGGGAAGGGGGTCAGACAGAAAAGTTTGAACAAAAGGGCAGGTCTAGATGGCTATATAAAGAGGAGGATTAGGACTGAAAGGGGGGGATTTTTTGTTTTGAGAACTGGAAAGTTTTAAAAAGAAAAGAAGGCTGAAAATATGGAGGGGAGGGATTGAGAGGACCTTTTTAGGAAGTAAGGATTTAGAGTCAAAAATAAATAGAAAAGTCCAAAGATAGACACATACCTCTTGACTTCGAAAAGATTGATAAAACCAACTGATGCATTAGTGCTCCTGAAGTCAGATCAGAATTCTAGTTGAGAGTTGCATGTTTCTAGCTTGATTCTTGACTGTGAGAGTGTCAGAGATTTCCTGGTTGGTTTTCTAGTGATTTTTGGGTTTATTCAGGCTGGTTTTGAGTCTGTTCTGGTAATTCTGTTGGGTTTTAAACACTTCTGGATTTCTGGTTCATCACTTGGGCCTGTTCTTTGTTCTATATTACTGGGCATTGATTACTGCTATTGTTGTTCGAGTTATTGCTGTTGCTGGCCTTTTTTCTTTTCTCATATTATTGCCATTTCCAGGTACACTATAGCATCCTTCAAATGACTGTAGGCTGAAAATGTGAAGAAATAATGCTATATGAAGAAGTGAAGCTTGTTTCTGATTTAACCTCTTTTTTGAGTTGTGTATTTAAATTCTACTAAGGATATAGATCCCTGTTAGTCTATAATAGTTGGACTAAAATTAAGTTGTATGAGTTTCTCATGTTGTTAAAAACGTAGTTCATACTACTACATGTGGGCAGCTGTGAAGTTAAGAACGAGCTTAATGGACTGTTAAAACCAATCAGAAGCTATAGTTGTTAGATTAGGTTCTATTAGTTCTGAGTATTTAGCTTGCACACCGTTTGATAATTCAGATATCACTGCAGCAATTGAAAAGAAGAGAAGATTGTAAATGTGACTAGCATTGTTATATAGCACCAGTCGTAGGCGTCAATTATGATTTTAGCATTTCTGATTGTTTGTTCTGTTGTTAAGTAATCACAGATTTCTCAAAACAATTGGTAATGGCTCACTAGTTTTGAAGCAGGAACATGTAATTCAAATTAAGGGTACTGGTTGCCCGGATTGACGTTAACAAAGGCAGTGTTAAACCCAATTGGACTTGATGCATGATATAAGCCACTTCCTATATGTAAATAACGAATAGTAGAATGAGTAGGAGTAATATTGGCATTTTATTCATGTAACTGTTGTTTTGACTTGGGGCCCTGCCCTCAGCCGTTGTTTTATTGGGCTCACATTTGGGCCCAAGCTGGCGTTTGTACTGATTCCTTACACGGACTATAGAAAGACCCAAAACCGTTGAATGATTTGAATTCATGTGCCCATGAACCCCAGTTATAACAAATCTTATTGTACCAGACTTTGTGAATTAAGTTGATTGAGTAGGATTTCTTTTCTTTTAAAGATAAATAAGAATAGAAAAATGTAGTCACTTTAGGATTGTTCTTTCAAAATAAACTAGATGAGCCTCGCCTAGTAAAACTCACCGATTGCGGGGCCCTCACGATTGTATATATATTAATTACTTAGAACTCGGGATCGGCCTCTTAGCGAATTTCACGGCTTTTCCCCAAAGTAATAACGTGTTAGTCACTGTTAGGTGCGTACTTTTAATGATTTACTTTCTTAAACTCGGGTGCACATTTATGTGACCCAAATCCAAATCTCAACGAAGTCAAAATGTGTCGCTAATCACGGGTACATTGATTGCGACGTGGTTCGAGATGCATTTCCATGACGTTGCAAATTCCTTTTAAAAAATAATGAATGAGACGAGCCTCGACAAAAATACACAAGCTGCGGGGCCCTCTATACGTGTTGGTAAAATTACTTAGACTTCGGGATGGGCCGTTTAGCAAAATTTCATGGCCCTACCTAAAATAATGATACGCTAGTCGCTTTAGGCGCGTATTTAATAATGTTATCTTTTTAAACTCGGGTTCACATTTTGTGACCCAAATCCAAATCTCAACAGAGTTGAAATGTGTCAATAACCACGGGTGCATTGATGTGACGTGGTTCGAGATGTATTTTCACGATGTTGCAATTCTCGGTAAAAAATAATAATCATAGGAGCGGTACATAGTTAAAATTTGCACATAGATTCAACACGTATTAAAAATCAGATAAATAAGCCGAATATGACAGTTAAGCGACTGTGCTAGAACCACGGAACTCGGGAATGCCTAACACCTTCTCCCGGGTTAACAGAATTCCTTACTCGAATTTTTGGTTCGCAGACTGTAATACAGAGTCAATATTTTCCTTGATTCGGGATTCAACCGGTGACTTGGGACACCATAAATCTCCCAAGTGGCGACTCTGAATCTTTAAATAAAATCCCATTTCGATTGTCCTTTAATTGGAAAAACTCCCCTATGCGCCCCTTTGCGGTGGCGCGGCTGAAAAAGGAGGTGTGATAGCTCTGACGACTCTGCTGGGGAACATAACCCAGAATCTCTGGTTCAGGGTTCAGAATTCGAGTTTAGATGAATTGTTATATTTGAATTTATTTATTATCTGATTTTTATTACATGTTTTGTACTAATGTGCTAAAATGTTGCTTTTACCACTTTGATATTATCTGAACTGTATATATAAACTGCTACAAAATCCCTCTATTCTCTCTCTTGAGGAGTGCACGTTGGTCGTGACTTCTTTCTGTTAGAGTCATATCCCAAAATAGAACGAGGATTCGGAGGAATTGCAAAACCGGATGATCTTTTGGTTACCGATACGCAATTCCCATCCTCGGCTTGAGTGGTCCGCTCGGGCAAGCCAGGTCTAGAACAAACACCCAGGATAAACCTAGCATAACAAAACCTCATGTCGGATCCCTAGTAGGAACGCTTATTTGCATCATGTGCACTTAACTTAGGGGACTCAACACAGGGGTTGGGTCCGTCTAGGACAAGCAACCTGAAATGAAAAGACCATCCTGCGGCATCCTGTTTGTTTTACGCATTTATTTTCTACAGACTTGCATGTTGACCGGCTTCTGACAATACTAGAATAAAAAAAAAGAATTAGATTATTTTCGCGTAATTAGGTTATACTGAAATGAAAATTGTTTTTTTAGCGTAATTTATTTAAACAGGTTTCGTTTTCAGAATTAGGTTATTTTCGTTACCCGAACTACGTTAGTTTGATTCTCATAGGATGTGAGATACGTAGGCAGCCCTCATCGTGTCCAACCTCCTCTTTTGCAAAAATAGCCAAAAAAAATGTCAAAATTTTTAATCTTTCGTCATAAATAAATCGGGTGATTCCATTCTTGTAAAAATAGCCGAATGTCCCTAAAAAGACGCCGGAAGGTTGTTTTTGCGAAAATAGCCACTTTTGGTCATTTTCAAGGTTTTGTCCGGTTGGTAAAACACAGCCTTTAAATCTTCTTCAAAGTGCTGAAAGGCCGTATTGACAAGACCGGAGTTTTATTTAAATGTGTGTCAATTTTAGTTTATTCTTTCTTTGAGTCCAATGAGTATTAATCATCCCAAACAAACGTACAGAATGAGCCCGGGTCCAAGTTTGCCGGTAACAGTTAGGAGCAAGATCCTTTGGAGTTGCGCTTGTGGTGGAGGATTTGGAAAAGTCAGAGCGAGATAAGATCAAACTACATCTGGGAGGTCTCGCCAGTTTGTTGAACGTCAGACCCAGATGTGACATCATAAAGGCTTTGGTTACATTTTGGGACCCAGACCACAACGTATTCCACTTCTCGGATTTTGAACTCACCCCAACCTTAGAAGAGGTAGCAGGTTATATGGACATTACTGAGGAGCTAAGGCACAAATATCTGATTGCTCCAAGAGTCGTCAATTAGTACAAGTTCATGGATCTACTGAAGATAAGCAAGGGAGTCCCGTACTCTGAGTTGGATAGAAGTTTTTCTACTCTGCAGTTCATATACCAGAGGTATGGGCATATAGGAGGGTTTGACGATCTGGAAAGCGGGGTTTGCAGTAGAGGGAATCGGACAAAATGGGATGAACATAGGCGGCTCGCCTTCATGGTAGCATTCTTGGGCATTGTGGTGTTTCCTCGGAAAGACAGAAATATTGATTTGAAGGTGGCTGGAGTTTTCAAGGTCCTAATTACCAACAACAAAAGCACGCTTGCCCCTATGATAGTGTCCGAGATATACCGAGCTCTCACAGCCTGTAAAGCCGGGGCAGATTTTTTTGAAGGATGCAATTTGTTATTGCAGATATGGATGATCGAGGACTTGTGTCATCATCCTCAGTATATGAGATATAGATCTACAAACGATGGTTGCATTGAAGGATATAACACGAGGGTTTTAGGGCTTAAATTGCCAGAAGTGTCTGAAGACTGGGTATCTTGCCTTCGCGCCATCACTGCAGCACAAATAGGGTGGACATTGGGTTGGCTTCCTGTTGAAGAAATTGTGTACATGCCCGCCATGGGTCCTTACTTCCTTTTAATGGGACTCCGAGGCATTCAGCCTTATGCACCTTGTCGGGTGATGAGACAGTTAGGGAGGTGTTAGGTGGTACACCCAGATGAAGATCTCAGTGTTTATGCAATCGAGGTTAGCACCAATGGCCAATTTCATGAAGAAACCGTCTGTTCTATATGGAATGAATACCAGTATTTGACGGTAAACACTCGAGTGCACGACCTATCCAGAGGCGAAGTCTCATCTGCTTATCTTACCTGGTACAGAAAGAAGGGAATTATAAGAGACAAGCCAGAACGGCCAACCAAAAAATCTCACAATCAAGAATTCGTTGAGGCGTCACAAGAACCGTGGGACTGGTTGGCCAAAGAGCGCGAATACCGGGCCGAAGTAGGCAAGCTGAAACAACAGATCAAGGATCTGAAATTGGAGAACAAGGTGAAAGTTGCTGCCGATGAAGGAGAGAAGAACAAGTTAACCCAAGCAAATGAGGCTCTCAAGGCTCAGATCCGACAAATAAGGATAGATGCTGACAATCAGCAAAGGAGTCGGTCAGATGAAAGATTGATTAACGGACTGAAGAAGGAAATCGGTGAGTGCCGGGATGATTTTAAGAAATCTGAGGGTACCATAGCACAACTCCAGGTACAATGGGCAAAGAGAACGAAAGAGCGCACACAGTACCTACAGTAGGCAAGGAAAGATTATGAAAATACCATTGTCAGTCTAAAAGGGAAAATGACCACCCTCAAGGATAAGGCAGCTAAACAAGCTGAAGCTTATGAAATCAAAAGTGGACATTGTTACGATTTACTGGCTCGAATGGAAGATGAAGTACGGCAGCTGCGAAGGCAGCATCTCCAGGATTCTCAGGTTTTAGGGGTTGTAGGGATTAGATAAGGAGACTGCTCATAGAAAAAGGTAGAACCAGGAACAAGATTGGGACTATTGCCCATGCCATAATTAGGAGATGCCGAATGTGTGAGGACATGACCCACACTACCTTCATGTCAGAAGTAATGATTTTTGTCAAGCGGACAATGTATGAACTGGACCAACTTGAAAGGGATCTCGCACCTAAGCCCGCGGCAAGGTCGAACGATGCCTCGCGGGCACCAACTTTTGGAGCTTTAATGTATTCATAGTTCGAGTCAGTGTTTTTGGTCTTAGAGTCTGTCGTCTGTTTGTATATTCTCTTTTGCATCAAAATGTGTCAGTAGTTTTTTTTAGTCCATAATTGGTTTTACTTCAGGTTTGTTCTCCTTTCCAAAAAAATGTTTAGTTTGTATTATAATGTTTCAATAAAGAAATTGGAAAATTCCCAAAACTTGCTTTCGCATTTATGTGTCAGAACTATGCACGGTCTGATTCATGCGGGGACATGATACGTAGGCTATCCACGTAAGATTCGACCATCACTAAAAAAGGAAAGTTTGGAGGCACTTAAAAGAAGTCGGAATGATGCATGCAGTCAGAACAAAGACATGATAGAAATGGTTAAACTGCTTAGAAACATTGTATTCCCAACGTGAAATTGCAATATGTGTTAAACTCTAACACTAACAAGTTTGTTGTTGATCCAGAGATTTCGAAACAGTTAGCTCGTTAGAACATTCTGGTAGATTACCATTACCACACAAGATCTAAAGGGCCCATTCCGGAAAGTATGTCTGGTTCGGACAAAAGTGTTGAGGAGGAAAAGAAGGAAATGCAAATGAAGAAGGAGGAAGTAGACAGGTTGAGACAAGAGATAGCTGGGATGCACCTAGCCTGGGCTAGGGGACAAACATCACCAATACCTCCCCCTACTCCTACTCTCTCACCAGCTCGGACTCCGGAACACCCTCCTACTGGTCCATCAACGAGCTTCCCCATTGCCCAATATTATCAGGGGGAAACTTCCTATAATCCCCAAGCTCCACCACCCAAACAAAACCCTCCTCCACCAACTGTTCCTGTTTTTGTGGCACCTCCACCCGCCACATTGCAAAAATCATCCGATGAACCAGTGTTTCAGGTTCACGACAACCAATACTATCCTCCTGAAATCACCTTCAAAGCACTCGAGCCATACACTTACACCCCTCACCTTCAACTCCTGGTGGAAACTAAGAGGTCAGCTAAGAATCTGGAGCAGGACGAAGTTCTTCGTAAAGTGAAAAGCCTGGAGCAGTCCTTCAAGAATATGCATGGATTGGGCAGCCAAGTTAGTGTGTCCTATAAAGATCTGTGTCCCTTCCCCCATGTTCAATTGCCGGCAGGTTTTAAGATGCCAAAGTTTGATCTATATGAGGGACATGGTGATCCCATGGCACATCTACGAGGTTTTTGTAGTAAGATGAGAGGGGCAGGCGGAAAGGATGAGCTACTGATAGATTATTTTGGTCAAAGTTTAAGCGGGTCCGCACTGGAATGGTACACGAGGCAGGATCCTAGCAGGTGGTATACTTGGGATGATCTAGCACAAGCATTTATAGGTCACTTCCAGTATAACCTTGAGATCGTCCCTAACCGTCTCACCCTGTTGAAACTTGAGAAAAAGCCTGAAGAGAGCTTCAGGGAATTCGGATTCTGTTGGAGAGAACAAGCAGCAAGAGTCGATCCACCAATGAGGGAAGGTGAAATGGTGGACTACTTCTTACAAACTTTGGAGACAACTTACTTTGGTCACTTGGTGACGTCAGTTGGCAAATCTTTCAACGAAGTAGTAAAAATGGGCGGTATGATTGAGGAGGGACTTAAGTCCAACAAAATCCTGAGCTATTCAGCGATTAAAGCAACCACTCAGGCCATCCAGAGCGGCACAGGAGGTGCGCTCGGAAAGAAAAAAAGGGAAGATGTCGCAATAGTCGAGGCAGGTACTTGGTCCAGATTCGGAGGTCCCCCTCCCCTCACTACCAGCCTAAACCCCATCACTCAAATCACCCATATACCCCATATGGCCCTCCACAACCCTACTACCCACCATCAGAGCCACTCTTTTCCGCACATCACGCCCAAACATATACCCAACCTCCGGCTCACCCGCAATGGCATGCACAGGCTCCCCAAAATACATACCCACCTCCGAGGGCCTATAGAAATCCTCCAGGGTCAGGTTTTCGTGAGAATCAAGCTTTCAAGAATGAGAGGAAGCAGAAGTATGCTCTGCTAGGAGAATCCTATACTACTCTGTTCCACAAATTGAGGCAGTTAGGCCTGTTGAATCCTATTGAGCCCAAATTGCCGAATCCCCTTCCTAGAAATCTTGACCTTTCAGCGAGCTATGAATATTGTTTGGGGGCTCCCGGACACGATACTGAGAAATGTTGGAAGTTGAAGAATGTCGTGCAAGAGCTTATTGATACAAATAGGATCGAGGTTTAGACTTCAGAAGCACCAAACATTAATCAGAATCCGCTAATAGCGCACCATGAGACCCACATGATCGAACTAGTGCACGAGGGAGGGGAGCTTAAGAAGCCCTCACAAACGGTAATGATGATCCGTGCCAGTGAAAATAGTTCGAAAGAAAAACCGACCAGTGGAAAAACAGTGGTACAGTGTGTAGATGACAAGCCAGTTATGGTGATGGGGGATGGGTCCAGCAAGGCGGATGTACAGTTTGTGGGGCTGAAAGCAAAAATCAACAATTGGATGGCTACTCTTCTTCCTATCCGAAGGGAGTCTTGGTAGTGGGCTCTGATTTTCTTTCTTGTTTTCTGGATTATTCCAGGTTTGTAATCCAGATTTCTTTTTGTGCTCGTCAAAGTGTGAAACCTTGTTATCCCGTACTTTAATAAAGTGAAAGTTTTTCTTTCTTTATTCATTATTTTGTTTTAATTTTTTCTTCCTCTTTTTCTCTTCTGAACGGTTCTCTTTATACTGGTTCTCATGACATAACATGCACGACGGATCTTCAACCTAGACTAAAAAAAATCAATCTGATTCCGAACTTATAGTACAAGATTGTGATGATGAGTTGGAATACGATGAGGATGAAGCCTTTGAAGAAATTAACAGAGAGTTGAGCCAATTTGAAGAAAAAAACCAAGCCCAACTCAAATGACATGGAAGCCGTCAATCTAGGGGATGTGGATGATATCGGGGAGGCTAAGATAAGCGTCCACATTGAACCAAACATCAGGGAAGAACTAATCAAAGCACTTATTGAATTCAAAGACGTTTTTGCATGGTCATACGACGACATGCCGGGTTTAAGCACCAATCTAGTGGTTCACAAATTGCCCACTGACTCGGCATTTCCTCCAGTCAAGCCAAATTGAGGAAGTTCAAAACCGACATGAGTGTGAAGATTAAGGAAGAAGTAACCAAACAACTGAATGCTAAGGTTATTCGGGTCACTCGTTATCCTGATTGGTTGGCTAATGTGGTGCCAGTGCCAAAAAAGATGGAAAAATCAGGGTGTGTGTTGATTATCGCAATCTGAACAGAGCAAGCCCAATGGCGCTTTATGTTTAACAGATATCGAAGGGAAACGCATCGACATGGCTATCAATTCTGACGCAGTTAAGAGATATTATGTATGATTTCTTGTAATTGTAATAATTGTTTGTTTGTACTTGGCATTTATCGAAGAATGAAATGACGGAGGCAATTCTTTCTTCTATCCAAACACTTTAACCTTTTCTTCCCCTTTTGAGCCTTATTTATTCTTTCATACCCCTCTTTTGGAATCAGTAATGAAAATAAAAGAAAAGAGAGAAGAAAAATAATGATAATAAAGACAAAAGAAAAGGAACAAGAAAAACAAAGGAATTGGGAACTACATTTGACCTGATTCCTCAAAGAAGGATACGTAGGCGCCTCACAGCTCGGTCATAGTGTAACAAAAAAATAAAAATCCGCAAGCAAGAAAAACCGGGGCAGAAGTTTGTGTTTGTAATTTTGGAAAGAAAGTTTGATTCCAAGAGTTGTACTATTTCACTCATCAAAATTATTTTGAACTCTTCATACCCCTTTTCTTTAGCCATACACGAAAACCCATATTGATGTCCAAAAAGACCTCCCGATCAGTATCCGAGAAGTGCCAAGTCATGCAAACGGAAGTCGGGGATAACACCCCGATCCCCAGCAGAGAAGAGGATCATGAACTGGAAATGAATTGATAGCCGAAAAGAATCCCTAGCTGAAAAATAAAATAAAATGAGAGAGTCTTATTGGTGAAAACCTTCACATGCACCATAAGACGATGGGAGTTGAGAGAAACGAGAGACTCTTATTAGTGAAAACCCCTCGAAGGGCACTATGAGGCGACAAGACAAAATTGGCGGAAAGGATCCGCATTTGGCAAAGAGTTGAGTGCTTGTTTATCCCCAGCAAGATGACGTCGTCTGAAAGATTGATTGATACAAATAGATTGGGTTGGTTAATCCGGAATGCACGACATGATCGTTGGGATCGGTTATATCATTCAGATGATTTCTTTTCTTTCCTTTTCCCCAGCATTTGTTCAGAAAAATTTCTTCTTTTTATCTTTTGAAATCATCACTTTTTCATTTCTTGGTTTAAAGACTTTATCTCCCCAGCAGTTTGTTTTTGAAAAGGATTTTCAGAGCTTATTACCAGTTGCCAAGATGGTGCAAAAGTACAATGTGGATAGGACGGGCCAAAAATAATGCAATAGAACGAGAAAGATGTTCGTTGCAAGACCAAATGATGGATTGATCTAGGATTCCAGGGGAAGTTGGAGAAAAACAGAAAAACAACAATGGAAAAATTGTGGATCAAACTCAAAGAGGATCCCCAGCAGATTTGCGAGATACAGGAACAACTCCGACAAATTCTCGACCAAGTTCCGCAATGGTCGGACAACACAGAGCGGGGAAGGAAAAGAAAAGAAAAAACCATCCCCAGCAGGAGTATCATCTCCAGTAAATAATATCGTCCCTAGCAAGTTTTGTAGCAAAGCAGGGAAATGAAAAGGGAAAAACCATCCCCAGCAGACGTGGCATGACCACTCACCACGTTATAAACTAACAAATTTTTCTTTGATTTGAAGCAGGGAAAGGAAATATTATTGACAGTAGGAAGACATGGCCACAAAGAAGATTATCAAACTGGGGCAGAAAATTTTCTCTTATTGCAAAAATTTTCTTGAAATCAAATACCCACTTGGGGAAGATGGAAGATAACACAAGTTTTGAAGGAAGTGGAATTCCCCGCAGTTTACGAGAGAAAGAATACAAGTTTTAAAGAAAGCAATCTTGGAAGAAGTTAGATAACCCAAGTTTTAAGGGTAATGGTCTTTGAATCAGTATCATCCCCACCATTGTTAAAGGGAGGAAAGTAACTAGTCTTAAAGAAGGAAGATAATTGCCCAGATGTGTTATCCCCGACAGATTTCAGAGAAGTGAAAACACCAGCTTGAGGAAAGTAGTTCCAAGTGGAAGGAAGGCACCAGCTTTAAAGGAAGTAGTCTTTGAAGTAGGAAAATGACGTATTTTTGAATAAAACACCGGTGTTATCCCCAGCAGTTTTCGGAGGAATAAGACACCAGTTTTGAGAGAAGCAGTTTATAGAAGATGATTCACGTTAGAAGGAAAATGGTTCGGGAGGCAGGAAAGAACAACATCAACAAAACGCATTTTTAAGAAGTTGTCGAAGTCAGGAGCCCGCCTGGAGAATGGAGGTGTTGTATTTTTAAGAAGTTGTTGAAGTTAGGAGCCCACCTGGAGAATGGAGGTGCTACATTTTAAGAAGTTGTCGAAGTCAGGAGCCCGCCTGGAGAATGGAGGTGTTGTATTTTTAAGAAGTTGTCGAAGTCAGGAGCCCGCCTGGAGAATGGAGGTGTTGTATTTTTAAGAAGTTGTTGAAGTCAGGAGCCCGCATGGAGTATGGAGGCTGAATTATTTCAAAGTTGCTGATGAAGTCAGGAGCCCTCCTGGAGAATGGAGGCTGAATTATTTTTAAGTTGTTGTTGGAGTCAGGAGCCCGCCTGGAGAATGGAGGTGCTATATTTTAAGAAGTTGTTGAAGTCAGGAGCCTGCCAGGAGAATGGAGGCTGAATTATTTTCAATTGGTTGAAGTCAGGAGCCCGCCTGGAGAATGGAGGTATTGTATTTTTAAGAAGCTGTTGAAGTCAGGAGCCCGCCGGAGAATGGAGGCTGAATTATTTCAAAGTTGCTGATGAAGTCAGGAGCTCGCCTGGAGAATGGAGGCTGAATTATTTTTAAGTTGTTGTTGGAGTCAAGAGCCCGCCTGGAGAATGGAGGCTAATTTATTTTCAAAGTTGCTGGTGAAGTCAAGAGCCCGCTTGGAGAATGGAGGCTGAATTATTTTCAAGTTGTTGTTGGAGTCAGGAGCCCGCCTGTAGAATGGAGCTTGTTAAATTTTAAGTTGAAGGAGTCAGGAGCCTGCCTGTTAGAATGGAGATTGTTATATTTGAAGTTGATGAAGTCAGGAGCCCACCTGCAGAACAGAGGAATACATTCCAAGAGCAAGTCAGAAGTCAATAATGCGGAGGGTCACAACAAAAATACCCCCAGCACGAATCCCACTTCAGAAATCAGAAAGAAGACTACAAGAGCAAGTCGAAGATAGATAAGATTTTGTAATCATTAGTTTAGTCTAACTTCTATTTTCTTCCTAGCAATGGTTTAATAAGGAGGTCGAAAAGCAGTGGTAACAGCATGCAACAGCAGTAACAGCAACATCACAGTCCCAGGGTAGTCTCAGCTACCAAAACTTCTCGAACTACATTAACCTGATTCCCTTTTAGCCAGGGATATGTAGGAAACCTTTGAAGCAAAGGTTCGGTTAAATCTTTCAAAAATTGCTTCACACGGAGTATTCCAACGGGCAAAAATCACTCATATCCGCTCAGTTTATCTTTGCACGAAAACTCTTTGTGTTTTCGGACAAAGATGGGCAGTTGTGAGCACGTGATTTTTGCCCTATGAGAACTACTCCCAAAAATTCAAAATAAAATGGTTTTGTGTTGTTAGTGATTTATTTGTATTTCTTTTTGTCTGCGCATGTTTGTTTCTACGTTAAACAAAAAAAAATATGTGTTGCATGTGCATTTAGGATTTAATTACGCATTTTGAAATTAATTAAACCATGCCCTATTTTAAAGAATGAAAATCACAAAAATATGAATTTTGGTAGCTTTGTCATTTCATTGTTTAATTGCGTGATTTTATTTTAATCAATATTTGATTTTGTGTGTTAATTATTGTTAAGGATTAATTAATTTCTTTTTAAATAAGCTTGATTTTACAAATTAATTTAAGAATTTTGGTTTTAGGAATTAAAAAGAAGTAAAAGGGAAAAGAGGAAACAAGATATGAGGGGTAAAAATTTTCGGATTGGGCCAGTTTTAAAAGGGAAAATCTAGGCCCAATGTCACCCCAAGTCAGCCCAATACCCTCCCCAATCCAACCTGTCTCCAGCCTCAACCAAACGACGTCGTCTCAGGCGTTTCAATCTGGACTGTTGATCTCAACTGATCAAACGGTCCCAAAGTTTTGACCAAACCCGACCCCCGACCCGTCACTCCAATCCCCGGACCGCCCCAGTATTACTCCAAACGATACCATTTGAGTTAAGTGAACTGATCTGGACCCTCGATCTCTCTTGATCGTACGGCCAAGATCAAACCACCCCCCACTATATAAATGAAACCTCATACCCAGCCCCCCCCAGTCCAAACCCCTGTTCATCATCGTCTCTCAGAGACGAAGCCCCTCCCCCCAAACCCTAGCCGCCATGGCATTCCAACGCCTGAAATCCGGCGGCAACGATGCCGCCGGCCACCAAAATAACACCTCTGAACCTCCTAACCACCCCCAATCCAAATCTAGTACCCGTTTGCTTCGAATCATCCTCAACTTCTCTAATCTTCATTTAAAGATTCGAACAAAACATAGACCTACCCCAATCTGCCCTGAACTCACACCCTGGCACCCCTTGACTTCCCTCATGACCAAACCCCCGTTGGTTTGGTTCGAATCTGGGTAGAAACACTCGAACCCCAAATCGAAACGTAAGAACCCTATAAAAACCAAAACTAGTTTCTGTCCGAAGTTTAAGAGGTTTTGGGTGTTTAACTGACCTTAGTCGAAGTGTTCTCATTTGAGAACACTCGATTAAGGTCCGTTTGACCTCAAAAGTTCAAGTTCAAATCGATTCAAGTCCATCTGTTCTCTGTTCTATTTAAGGTATTTTTCCTTTTTTTATTTTATTCTATTTTTGATGTTTTAAATGTCTGTTTATTTGTTTCGTATTGTTATATTAATTTTTCAGTTTTTGTCAATTGTTTTGTTCGTCTCCCTCAAACCTTTTTATTTGGTCAAATTTGTTTCTGTTCTTTGTTGTGTATAATTATAGGTTGTGTAATCGATTCGAATAAGTTCGTCGATTAGTTGTTTTATTATAAACCCCTGTTCTTGTCAATGCCACTTGAAATTGCCTGATTATCTATTTTCAGATTGATTGTTATCAATTGTTGTAGGCAATCGATTAATTAGTTTTCGTCGATTAATTCGTTCTTGTTTATAGACCAATAAGTTCGTCAAATGGTTGTTGTGTTTGCTTGATCTGTGGACACTTAGCTTCAGGGCATTGTCAATAGGCTGACAATGAACCTGCATTCATGTTCATTTTGATTCAATTTTCAATTTCAGTTTTATTGATTCTGTTGAGTTCTGTGTTGTGATTTAAATTCAGTTCATTGGTTTCAATTGGAACTCAACCTTATTCATTTAGTTGTCAAGGGGATTGGTTTTAGTTGTTAGTCAGATTTAGTTTTAAATCATTGTTAACTTGAACAGATTTTAGAGTTAAAAGGTTTTAATACGGATGAATAATTTGTATTAGGGGCAGTAATATTAAGGGGTTTCAGGCGTGATTTGGGAATGGAACAGTTAGGATAATATTTTAATGTTAGTATTTTGTTAGTGGGATATTAGTGTCTTTAAATTAATAATGTAATGAGGAACAAGAGGGAATGGGGGCTGATAATAAGGAAAAGCTTTCCTTAGTGGGTTTTAAGTGGAGAAAAGACAGATTTTTAGTGGGGGGAAGGGGGTCGGACAGAAACGTTTGAACAAAAGGGCAGGTCTGGATGGCTATATAAAGAGGAGGATTAGGACTGAAAGGGGGGGATTTTTTTTGAGAGATGGAAAGTTTTAAAAAGAAAAGAAGGCTGAAAATTTGGAGGGGAGGGATTGAGAGGACCTTTTTAGGCAGTAAGGATTTAGAGTCAAAAATAAATACAAAAGTCCAAAGATAGACACACACCTCCTGACTTCGAAAAGATTGAGAAAACCTACTGATGCATTAGTGCTCCTGAAGTCATATCAGAATTCCAGTTGAGGAGTTGCATGTTTCTAGCTTGATTCTTGACTGTGAGAGTGTCAGAGGTTTCCTGGTTGGTTTTCTAATGATTTTTGGGTTTATTCAGGCTGGTTTTGAGTCAGTTCTGGTAATTTTGTTGGGTTTTAAACACTTCTGGATTTCTGGTTCATCACTTGGGCCTGTTCTTTGTTCTATATTACTGGGCATTGATTACTGCTGTTGTTGTTCGAGTTATTGTTGTTGCTGGCCTTTTTATTTTCTCATATTATTGCGATTTCCAGCTACACTGTTGCATCATTCAAATGATTGTAGGCTGAAAATGTGCAGAAATAATGCTATATGAAGAAGTGAAGCTTGTTTCTGATTTAACCTCTTTTTTGAGTTGTGTATTTAAATTCTACTAAGGATATAGATCCCTATTAGTCTATAATAGTTGGACTGAAATTAAGTTGTATGAGTTTCTCCTGTTGTTAAAAACGTAGTTCATACTACTACATGTGGGCAGCTGTGAAGTTAAGAACGAGCTTAATGGACTGTTAAAACCAATCGGAAGCTATAGTTGTTAGATTAGGTTCTATTAGTTCTGAGTATTTAGCTTGCACACCGTTTGATAATTCAGATATCACTGCAGCATATGAAAAGAAGAGAAGATTGTAAATGTGACTAGCATTGTTAGATAGCACCAGTCGTAGGCGTCAATTATGATTTTAGCATTTCTGATTGTTTGTTCTGCTGTTAAGTAATCACAGATTTCTCAAAACAATTGGTAATGGCTCACTAGTTTTGAAGCAGGAACATGTAATTCAAATTAGGGTACTGGTTGCCTGGATTGACGTTAACAAAGGCAGTGTTAAACCCAATTGGACTTGATGCATGATATAAGCCACTTCCTATATGTAAATAACGAACAGTAGAATGAGTAGGAGTAATATTGGCATTTTATTCATGTAACTGTTGTTTTGACTTGGGGCCCTGCCCTCATTCGTTGTTTAATTGGGCTCACATTTGGGCCCAAGCTGGCTATTGTACTGATTCCTTACACGGACTGTAGAAATACCCAAAACCGTTGAATGATTTGAATTCATGCGCCCATGAACCCCAGGTATAACAAATCTTATTGTACCGGACTTTGTGAATTAAGTTGATTGAGTAGGATTCTTTTTCTTTTAAAGATAAATAAGAATAGAAAAATGTAGTCACTTTAGGATTGTCCTTTCAAAATAAACGAGATGAGCCTCGCCTTGTAAAACTCACCGAATGTGGGGCCCTCACGATTGTATATATATTAATTACTTAGAACTCAGGATCGGCCGCTTAGCGAATTTCACGGCCTTTTTCCCCAAAGTAATAACGCGTTAGTCACTGTTAGGCGCGTACTTTTAATGATTTACTTTCTTAAACGCGGGTGCACATTTATGTGACCCAAATCCAAATCTCAACAAAGTCGAAATGTGTCGCTAATCACGGGTACATTGATTGCGACGTGGTTCGAGATGCATTTCCATGACGTTGCAAATTCCTTTTAAAAAATAATGAATGAGACAAGCCTCAACAAAAATACACAAGTTGTGGGGCCCTCTATACGTGTTGGTAAAATTACTTAGACTTCGGGATGGGCCGTTTAGCAAAATTTCACGGCCCTACCCAAAATAATGATACGCTAGTCGCTTTAGGCACGTATTTAATAATGTTATCTTCTTAAACTCGGGTGCACATTTATGTGACCCAAATCCAAATCTCAACAGAGTTGAAATGTGTCAATAATCGCGGGTGCATTGATATGACGTGGTTCGAGATGTATTTTCACGATGTTGCAATTCTTGGTAAAAATAATAATCATAAGAGCGGTACACAGTTAAAATTTGCACATAGATTCAACACGTATTAAAAATTAGATAAATAAGCCGAATATGACAGTTGAGCGACCGTGCTAGAACCACGGAACTCGGGAATACCTAACACCTTCTCCCGGGTTAACAGAATTCCTTACTCGGATTTCTGGTTTGCGGACTGTAATACAGAGTCAATATTTTCCTTGATTCAAGATTCAACCGGTGACTTGGGACACCATAAATCTCCCAAGTGGCGACTCTGAATCTTTAAATAAAATCCCGTTTCGATTGTCCTTTAATTGGAAAAACTCCCCTCTGCGCCCCTTTGCGGTGGCACGGCTGAAAAAGGAGGTGTGACACATATTGCCTCATCCAAGTTGTCCACACTCACCACTGTGGTAGAGGCTCAATCGGCACCTCCGCCAGCACAGGTTCCTCAGTCGACAGAGAATGATCTCAAGGAGATACTTGACAACCAAAAAAAGGATCCTCGACACTCAGGCAGTGCTCTCAAAGGAAGTTGATTCACATAACAAGGCTCTCAAGGATCTTGCTCGGGAGCACAAGAAGCTGTGGAAGACACGGGCCTACAAAGAGTCCGTGAAGGAGCTGAAAGTAGATGTAGACAGACTGAAGGCGGATCACCTGCCTTTAGATTTACTGCTCCAGGACCCAGCACCAGTAGTTCATCCAGAACTGGAGCAGCCACAGAGGCCTCCCAAGAGGAAGAGGATGATCCCTCGAGCTGATGATGCGGTCATCCAGCTGGCTAACCCACAGGAGACCTATTCCAGTCAGCCACAGGGTGCACTACCTACAGAGCCTGTCCAGGTCCAGGCCCAGGTCCCAGTAGCAGAGCAGCAGGCCACAAGGGACCAATCTAAGGTCCCTGATCACAGAGAGGACCCAAGGACCACACATGAGCCTATGCAGACATACGGGCCATAGGGAGTCTTCTATGTCCTTTTTCCTTTTACCTTTTTAGTGCTTTATTTAGACTAGTTGGCATTGGGGACAATGCCAGCTTTCATCTGAGGAGGTAGGCCCTACATTTTGGATGATTGTATATATTTAACATTTTTTTATGCTTTCTTGATTTTTCATCTTTGGTCTGTATATAATTCTGATATTTCGTTACATTTATCGCATTCGTATTTCACTTTGGGTCTATATATAAAGATTATATCACATTGTATATATTCATCCCATCCATTGTATATTCAAATCCCCTCTTGTATATATTCATTCTATTTTCCGCAATTTGTTTTGTTTTTACCTTCTTATTTGCGATTCGTAGCTTTTTGTTTTCGAAGTTTGCAATAAGCCTTTGGTTTTATTAATGCCATGGTTCTTTCCAAAGGTGGAGTGTTGTGTGAACTGGGTGGTTCTTCCCAATGATGGATGGCGTGACAACCTTCTTAAGGGTTTGAGTCCGTTTTTCTTTTTTTTAATAGTTAGTAGTTAAGGGTGCCTTAAGCAAATCTTCACTTGGGCCTAGCACATTTGCCTTTGGTCTCATGGTCAAAAACAAATTGTTGTGTTTAGTATGGTGAAAGTTGTGATCTTGAAACTCTTGTGTTGACCGATAATCATCAAGTGGTTTTTCGGGACCATTGTGTGCTCAAATCATATCTAAGGTCATTGTGGGCCCCCGACTCTATGTCTTTAGCAATCCCTTAGCTTGTGTGGTGAGTAATTGCAATTGCAAGTCCAACTCCTGAGCCATTGGTCTAGAACTTGCCCTGAATGTTTGTTGAGGCGATATCATAAGTGAATTGTGATTTGAGACATGATTATAGGCTCTCTTTGATCCAAATGATAGTTTGAACAATTCCATAGCCTACCAATGATAAGATCCCGAGTTAACCCTTTTGAGCCTTAGACCTTTTTCTTTCAAGAACCATGATACATGTCTATACCCGTTCTAAAAGATACCCTCTCTTGGCACTCAATTGTTCATTTAGCACATGGCAAAAGTATAAGTTTGGGGGGAGAGATTAGGATTGCAACAAAGTGGTAAAAAGGCACAAAAATAAAGAAAAGGAAAGGCAGTGAAAAAGAAAGAAAGGCAAAAAGACAAAAAGAATATTCAATGTAAAAACAAAAACGAATAAAAAGGGATTCAAGAAAAGCAAATAATGAAAGGTGTGGAAAGTTTAAAAGGAGAAAAGGTTTGAAATGCCTAAGAAAGAGCGACAGTGTGTCTCTCTAACCCCTTAGAAAGAAATGAAATGACTCAAAGAGTCAAGTGAATATATGCCAAATGAATCAAAAGAAGAGCTTAAGGGAAGATGGAACCTACTTAGATCAAAACATTTCCTACCATGAACCAAAAGCCTTCACAATGTCTCCACAAAAGTCCTATATGATCTTTAGTTAATGAAGCTTACATTAGTGGACACTCACATAAGGGGCAAGCATATGGTACTTAGAGCCGAACTTGTGACTCTTTCTTGAGAGAGATGAGTAAATTTCCATTAACCTTGTTTTGTATGCCACTATTCTAAAGGTGAGGTTAGCTTAGGGAGAGTTGAGGATGTGTGAGTTTGGTTTCCACAATGACCAAAGTAATTGAAAGAGTTCTTTTATGTGTTGAGTCAACTCTTGATGCTCTTGTGTCACACTTAATCCATAGTGTTTCAAAGGGTAAATGTTGTTAATGATTCATTTGTATTGAGGGCAATTATTAGTCCTAATTGATGCTAGTTGGGGTTGCTTTAGGACAGCTGAAAATTTCTTGGATTTTCCCTTAAGGGGTAGGTCTTATTTTGTTTGCTTGAGGACAAGCAAAAGCTTAAGTTTGGGGAAGTTGATAACTAGAGATTTTTACGCATTTTATACTCCTTCTTGCTCATGCTTTGATTAGAAATTCATACAAAATAGTCCCAAAAGGCTCATAAGTTGTGCTTGATTACAGGTTTGATCAACAAAGTGACAAGATGTCAAAGATCAGCCCAAAAGGAGTGAAACTTGCACAAGTACCAAAGACAAGACAAGCTCAGGCAAAATAGGTCCAGTGCAGCCGCAGACCACTTTGTGCGGTCCGCACTAGGAGGTTCAGAGAGCAGGTATTCAGGCTAAAAGGCAATGCGGCCGCACTAGATTTAGTGCGGTCCGCACTGGAGTCCATGCAGCCGCACTACCATTCTATGCGATCCGCAGAGCCAAGATTCTGAGAAGTTGCAGTTTGGAGCTTTCAAGCCAATGCAGTCCGCAGTCCATTTTGTGCGGACCACACTAGAAGTCACCGCGGCCGCAGTCCATTCTTTGTGGTCAGCGGAGCCTGAGTTCAGAGAGCTGAATTTTGGAGCCAAGAGTCCTAGTGCAGCCATAGTCCATTATGTGTGGTCCACACTAACCCCGCAGGAGCATTTTTGTCCATATTTTTTAGCTTAGTATAAATAGATCCTTTTTCCATTTTTAGGTCATCAGATATTGTAATAGCATAGATGCGCTCATGGGTCGACTTTTCTTAGTCATTTTGGGCAACTTTAACTACATTTCATCATTGAATCTTTGTATTTAGCTTAGAAATTAATTTAATATGTGTTTATCTTCATCTAATTCTTGTTTTTCTTCTTTGAATATGAGTAGCTAGACCTCATAGCTAGGGTTATGGTTCAACCCTAGTGTGGGTAATTGATGGGTCTTGTATTTTAGAGCTAAATTGATTATGGGTGTTTGATATTTGGGTCAATTTCATGGTTAATTGCTAATTAGTGGTTGCAAATACTAGTTTGTGTTTAGTTGACTGGAGCTCTTCTTGAGAAAGAGAGCCTTAAGTCTCCGAAATTGATCCAACAAGGAATTGGGACATACTCAAGAGATAAATAGCCCGAATTAAAGGGTTAAACCTCGAGACAGTAATACCCGACTTGAACCCTAAGTTGCTTGTGCAAATTTGCATACCTAGTTGGTCTTGAGAAAGTCAATTGGGCAAAATCACTTGACCCACCGAGAGGTGTAGAGTGGGTAAAGTAGTGCAACGGTTATATCATACTCCCAAATCATGTCAATTGTGCCTTAGACTCAAGTACTCGTCAATTGACCACCTAGGCGGATGTCACTACCCTAGTGCCCTTTAAACTATTTGAACAACCCGTAATATTTAACTCTTAGCTTAATTTACAATTTGTAGTTTGTTAAAAGTAGAAATATAAAGAAAACCCCGAAAATGATGAGAAGTGTAATTTGGAACATATATGCAATCCTAAGCTAGATAGATACTCGACTCCAATTCTAGCTCTGTGTGGATATCGATCCCGACCCAAAATTGGGTAAAAGCTGCTCCGACCCTCTCTCAATACATAATTAGTAGTGCAGAGTAGGCCGTGATCAGTGTGGTCCTATCCCAGGCTGGTTGGCTCCACTTCTGCGGACGAGATCCCGCTTCTGCAGTCCCGCTTATGCGGAAGGTCGGACGCACCTACGGTTCCTTGGTTTCCCTTCGTGGGACGCTTCTGTATGTCCTTTCTCACTTCTGCGAGCTCGCACCTACGGCTGGTCCTTCGCAGGTGCGATTGCACCAGAAGCTGAAAGGTTCATGAGCTGATTCTCCCAAGTCCAAACTTGGTCCGAGCCTCGTTCGATTAACACACGGGGCCCCGCCCGAATATACAAACAAGTTTGAAATCATAAAATGGACTCGCTCAAACTCTCAGAATGCACAAAAAAACACTAAAACTAAGAATCACACCCCAAACCAATTGAATCAAATATATGAACTTCAAGCTTTTCTAACTTACTCCAGATACGCCGAAAAATATTTAAACTACTCGGAACGCCACCAAATTTTGCGCTCTTAAATTACCATATGGAACTATCCCAGACTCAAAATCCAATTGGACCTCGATAACACCAAATCCTACTTAAAACCAAATTTAAAGAACTTGAAAACCTTCAAAGAGACAACTTTCATTATTAGGAGCCGAAATGCTCCCGGGTCATCCAAAACACGATTCAAACATACGCCCAAGTGTGAAATCACCATGCAAACCTATTGGAACCGTCAACTCCCAATTCTAGGATCGTTTACTCAAAACATTGACCAAAGTCAGACTTAGCCTTTTAAAACCAAACCATGGAACCAAGTGTTCGATTTCAACTGGAACTCTTCCAAATCCTGAACTAACCATCCCCGCAAGTCATAAAATAGTAAAGCACATACGGGGAGTCTCATTTAGGGGAACAAGGTTCTAAAAAGTAAAACGATTGATTGGATCATTACAACAAGAATGGTTCCCCCCTTCCACTAAAAATTAATACCTATTTATAGAAAATTATGCCCGTGAAATTCTCAGGGATGTCATCCTTGGATTGGGGATGACATCTTTGCTCTTGAATCAATTTCTTCCAGATGCCTCTTTTCGCGGATGACATCTTTAGAATTGAGGATGACATCCTTAGATTGGGTATGCAATCCTTAGCCTTTTTGATGTCTTTGATTGAACACTCTTCTTTCTTCTCTTTTTCTTTCTTTCCTTTTCCTACAATATTTATTAATAATTTGTACAAATATTGAACAAAAAGTCATATCTATAAATAAAGGATTTATTTATTCAATATAATATATACCTAAAAACAAACATAATATATACTAATCAAATACCCCCATACTTGAATGTTTGCTCGTCCTCGAGCAAAGTACCCAAAATAAAATAGCTGCTAAAATTAGGGGTGGGCATAAAATCCGAAAAACCGAATTCCGAACCGAATCGAATTAATTTGGTATTTCGGTTTCGGTTTTTTCGGTATCTCGGTTTATTTCGGTAATTCGGTACGGTATACGGTATTGAATTTTTGATATTTCGATATTTCGGTATACCGAAATACCGAAATAGTATATAAATTGAGACAGTAATTGATGCTTGCAACAGTTATGTTTATTTGAAAATATTTGATCTTTTCTTTGTACTCATTTTGTTTGGTCTTCCTTAATAGCACTAGTACACAATATTACTCATCTTTTAACTAGTACCAAAATTTAAATAATGTAGTGGTTGAGTAATAATAATAGCAATAAAAATAATATATTAATTGCGAAATACAAGTAGGAAAAAATCAAGATAGTCCTTGGAAAATTTAAAAAGTTGATACAAATACCTACTTAAACTTTCATGTTCACTGGTTCAAAGGCAAAAGATCAAGCAAAAAGTGGATCAACCATACTAGCAAAGGTTCTAACATTTACCAAAAGCACTACAACACAAATTAAATGTTCTACTTACTGAACACTCCACCAGCTACACCAGACAAAACCTATACCTTTGTTGTGCTCCATGAAGTAGAAATGGTTTAAACCGAAACCGTACCGAACCAAAATAAGAAATACTGAACCATATCGAAATACTTTGGTACGGTATTTGGTATACACAATTAATAAATCGAATATCGAAATACCGAACCAAAATTGTTAAATACCGAACCGAAATACCGAATGCCCACCCCTAGCTAAAATTATGAGAACTTTCGGCAAACAAGAATATAAACCAAGATCAAGCCACGAGTTCGAATAATCGTTAACCGCACTCATGTTCACTTATTGATAACCAAAATTATAATACTTTCTAATACCAAGTGTGTCTCACCACATGAAGAGAGATGCCTATAAATCATAACATATTAATAAAAAGGACATTGAAAAATTAGCTCAGTCTCAACTATAACGACCCGACCGGTCGTTTTGCTTTTTAAAATCCTATTACCCTAAATAAGACCTCCCGTACTTACTTTTATTGATTTATGACTTGCAGGGGATGGTTAGTTTCGGATTTGGAAGAGGGTTGAAATCAGAACACTTGGTTCCTTAATGTTGGCTTAAAAGGCCAAGTTTGACTTCGGTCAACATTTTGAGTAAATGACCTCGGAATTGGGATTTGACGGTTCCAATAGGTTCGTATGATGATTTCAAACATGGGCGTATGTTCGGATCGGTTTTTGGATGACCCGGGAGCGTTTTGGCGCCTAATAGTGAAAGTTGGTTCTTGAAGGTTTTAGAAGTTCTTTAAATTTGGTTTTGAATGGGTTTTGGTGAATGGAAATCCGAGCCCAGGAATAGTTCCGTAATGTCATTTAAGACTTGCACGTAAAGTATTGTATCATTACGATTAGTTTAAGTATGTTTCTGCGCATTGGAAGTATATTGAATAACTTGAAGATTTTAAGTTTGATTCAATTGGTTTTGGGTGTGATTCTTAGTTTTAATGTTGTTTCAGGAGTTCCGAGAGTTTGAGTGAGTTTGTTTTATGATTCCAAACTTGTTGGTATATTCAGGGGGAAGGGGGTCCCGAGTGTCAATTGGACGAGACTCGGACCAAGTTGGAAACTTGGAGCAAGAGCTGAAGCTGCCCACATCTATCATAATCGCACCTGCGCTTGGCCAGCCGCAGGTGCGAGCCAAGCCTCGCAGAAGCGGCCAAGGAAGTGCAGCTCGGTTTTCACAGGTGCGGCCCATCCTCCGCAGAAGAGGGACCGTAGAAGCGGAGACCCGTGCACATATGCGATGCCAACCAGCCCAGGGGAGGTTCAAAGAAGGGAACTTTTGTTCGCAGATGCGACCCTATGATCGCAGGTGTGGAAATCGCAGAAGGTAGAACCTCATTTAATACGGGACTTAGACACTTTTGAGCTCATTTATTTCACCTTGGGGCGATTCTTGGAGCTCTTAGAGATGGGATTTCACCTAACACTTTGAGGTAAGTAATTCTTATACAATGTGAGTTAAATATATGATTTATAGGTAGATTACAACATGTAAATTGGTAGAAATCATGGGTTTAGGTGAAAACCTAGGGTTTTGATAAAAATGAGAATTTACCACGAAAATGATTATGAAATTTAGTGAAAATCATATATATATATATATATGTTCCTAAGGTTATGGGTGATAAATTTCTTGAAAATTTTCCAGAATCCGGGCACGTGGGCCCGGGGGTGAATCTTAGAAACCTTACATTTAAGGTTGGGTAATCACTTAAATTGTTAGAATATAAACTTTTAAACATATATTGATTAGTTCTTACATACTATTTGAATAATTTTGGATTGTCCGACTCCGATTTAAGGGTTTGAGCGTATTCTTGAGTTTGGAAGTAGATTTTGAGACGAGGTAAGTCGCTTTTCTAACCTTGTAAGAGGGAATCTACCCCATAGGTGAACTTAATAAGAATGTGTTATTATTTGTGGGGGATACATACGCACGAAGTGACGAGAGTTTGTACGTAGCTACTATCCATGTCTATGTCCGGGTAGTTTTATATTTACACCATGCTTTGTGGACACCGTTAATTGATTATATTCGTTAATTGTATTAAATGGAACTAAGTTGAGAATTTTTAAGGATTTAAAAGCTTCAAGTTAAATTGCCTTTATTTTGGAAAAGAATCAAGAAAGGATTATGATTTATTGATAAATTTATATTTGATCACGTCGCATGTATTATTCACGAGCGTGGTAATAGATGCATCTATGGTTCATGTCGTTCGACACTCGGCAGTGCACAGTTTGCATTTATGTTAGATCGGGCCGAACATTCTCGGTGGAATTCGTGTGTGATAATAGAACTGGAAGTCATTTTTATAACTTGTATAAATTCATTGTTTGAGAGATCATTTGTTTTAAATGAAGGAAGTGTTTTGGGTTCTTAAATATGATGAAAAAATTGTTCCATTATTTCTTGTTCTAAGTTTTATTGTTATCTCTGTATATCATGCTTAATTAGAATTTCATATTATTATATTGTTGGCCCTTAGTAAGTGTCGGAGTTGACCCCTCGTCACTACTTCTTCGAGGTTAGACTAGATACTTACGGAGTACATATTTTTTACGTACCCACGCTACACTTCTATACTTAATTGTACAGGATTTGAGGCAGGTGCATCTGGTCACTAGTCCGGCGCGCGGCTTTGATCCCCGTTTTGAGACTTCACGGTGAGCTGCCTCCTGAGTCGTTCTTCACAGGTAGAGTCTTCTTCATGTTTTATTTTTTGTCTATTTCTTTTCATATAGTAGGCGAGTATTCTTTTGTATATTCTACTAGAACGCCCACGTACTTGTGACACCAAGTCTTGGCACACACACTAATAGACTTATGATTTTGGGTTTGTTTACATGATTTTGATTTGTACTCACTTGCTTCTATTAAATTATGTTACGTTTGTAAATTTTTAAATCTTTTAACAAATGAGGACATGTTATCCAATTAGTACCTTATTTTAACTGGACACTACTATTTTGATCAGTGTTGGATTGCCTAACAACGGTGTTGGCTGCCATCACAGCTTGTAGTGGAAATTGGATCATGACAACATGGTATCAAAGTACTAGGTTCACGTAGGTCTCACAAATTATAGGCAAACCTAGTAGAGTCTTGCATATCGGTGCGGAGATGTCCATACTTATCTTTGAGAGGCTATAGAGTGTTAGGAAACTACTTTTTATTCATCTCCTATCGTGAATTTGATAGTATACTAAGTTATTTATCTTATTCTCTCACAGATAGTGAGAACGCACATAACAAACATTCTGGACCCGGGAGGAGCTACTCCCCCCGTTTCTAGAGTTCGAGGCAGAGGCCGAGAGAGGGCACCATCCCGAGGTAGGGGGCGAGGATGTCCTAGGGTTGCCCCAGTTGCACCACCAACGAACCCAGTAGAGGATCCCATTATTGAGGAGCAGGGAGAGGTGTCCCCTGCAGATCCAGCCCTGGTAGATTTCATGTTAACACCGGGTTTTCAGGAGGTCATGACCGTATGTTGCGGTTCATGGACACTAAGACTCAAGTTGGTCTATTTCCAGCGGACCCAGCCATATCTCGGGCAGGAGGGGGAGCATAGACCCTTACTACGGGCTCCAGGGCATGCGACTACCATATATCAGACCCCGGGTGCACTGCTCGTGGGCGCAGCCCAGCTAGTTGCCACAATTGCACCTGAGCCTAGACCAGCTGCGGACGGTGATCTGCAGAATTTATTGGACAGATGGACTAGGCTACACCCTCCTATCTTTGGGGATGAGCGGCATGAGTATCCCCAAGACTTCATAGATCGGTTCAGGGACAGACTGCACAACTTGAGGATAATGGAGTCCGATAGTGTAGATTTCACTACTTTCCAGCTGGAGGGCAGGGCCCCTTGATGGTGGCAGTCTTATCTTCTTGCTAGACCAATGGGTTCTCCTCCTATGACATGGGAGGATTTTACACAGCTTCTCTTGGATAGGAATATTCCACCCTCTCAGAGGGAAGAGTTGTGAGGTTAGTTCGAGCGGCTCGAGTAGGGTCAATTGTCTGTGACCGATTATGAGGCAAGATTTTTTGAGTTGTCTCGCCATGCACTTATTATACTTACTACAGACGCAGAGAGAGTGCGGAGATTTGGTGCGGGGTTGCACCCCGATATTTGGGCTAGTATGGCCCGGGAGGTTGAGATGGGTACTAATTATCAACTAGTAGTGGAGATTGCTCGGAGGATTGAGGGCTACCGCCAGAGGGGTAGAGAGAAGATACAGCAGGACAAGAGGACCCAATTCATTGGATAGTTTAGAGGTACCCCGAATAGGGGCAGAGGTCAATTTGGGAGGGGGCAGCCAAGCAGGCCCACATATCCAGCACCACCACCTCCGCGGGGTGCTCCAGCGCGACCCTATTTTAGTGTTATGCCAGAGAGTTATTATCGCCCGCCAGCTCATCACGGTTCTTCCAGTGCCTATTTCAGTTCCATGCTAGAGAGTTCATACCGCCCACCAGCCATTCAGGGTTTTTCTAGTAGGTATTCAGGCCATTAGGGTCAGACTTTGGGGCAGCAATCTATGGTACTGAGAGGTTGTTACGAGTGTGGAGATCTAGGTCACATGAAGAGAACCTGTCCTAGACTTCAGGGCAAGGCAGTATAGTAGGGTCATCAACACATTATTGCAGCACCAACTGTCTGACCACCTAGAGATGGAGGACAGGCTAGTAAGAGCCATCCTAGAGGTGGAGGCTAGGCAGGGGGAGGTCATCCCGCTATTATTCAGCCAGGTAGAGGACAGTCAACCGGCTCTCCAACTAGATTCTATGTTTTCCATCTCGACCAAATGTAGTGGCCTCAGATGCCATGATCACAAGTATTATTTCTATCTGCGGTATGGATGCTTTGGTGTTATTTGATCTAGGATCCACCTATTCATATGTGTCATCTTACTTTGCTCATTTCCTGAATATTCCTCGTGAGTCCTTGGGTACTCCTGTTTATGTGTCCACTCATGTAGGCGATTCTATGGTTGTGGATCAGATCTATCGGTCTTGTGTGGTCATATTCTGTAGTTGACTAAATCTGACCTTTTGTTACTTGATATGACCGACTTTGAGGTCATCCTGGGCATCGACTGGTTATCCCCATATCACACCGTCCTTGATTGCCATTCCCAGACTATTACCTTAGCAATACCAGAGTTGCCTAAATTGGAGTGGAAGGGTTCATCTGTCAGTACATCGTCAGGTTATCTCATTTCTAAAGGCTCAACATATGGTCGAGAAGGGTTGTTTGGCTTATTTATCCTATGTTCGAGATACCACCGTAGAGTCTCTGATGATTGATTCAGTGCCAATAGTCCGGGATTTCGCCGATGTGTTTCCTTCTGACCTTCCATGCATGCCACCAGATCGGGATATTGATTTCTGTATTGATTTGGCTCCAGGTACCCAGCCTATATCTATCCCACCGTACCGCATGGCTCTGAAAAAGTTGAAAGAGTTGAAGGAGCAACTTGAGGAGTTTCTAGCAAAGGGATTTGTGAGACCAAGTGTATCATATTAGGGTGCACCAGTGTTATTTGTAAAGAAGAAAGATGGGACTATGCGATGTGCATTGATTACCGCCAGTTGAACAAAGTCACCATCAAGATCAAGTACCCATTGTCGTGTATCGATGATTTATTTGACCAGTTGTAGGGTGCTAGGGCATTCTCTAAGATAGACTTGAGGTCAGGGTACCATCAACTAAAGATTCAGGACTCAGATGTTCTAAAGACCACTTCCCGTACTAGATATGGCCTTTATAAGTTTCTGTGATGTCCTTCAGCTTGACTAATTCCCCAACGGCATTTATGGATTTGATGAACAGGGTGTTCAGGCCTTATATTGATTCATTCACCATTGTCTTCACTGATGACATTTTTATCTACTCACGTAACTTGGGCGAGCATGAGCAGCATTTGAGAGTGGTGCTTCAAACATTGCGAAACAGAAGTTGTATGCTAAGTTCTCCAAGTGTGAGTTTTGGCTATATTCTGTGTCATTCTTGAGGCATATTGTATCAAGCGAGGGTATTAAGGTGGATCCCAAGAAGGTTGAGGCAGTTCAGAATTTGCCGGTTTGTGCAGGGATTTTTATCCATTGCAGCACCTCTAACTAGATTGACCTAAAAAGGTGCTATATTTCGTTGGTCCAATGATTATGAGGTGAGCTTTTAGAAGCTCAAGATAGCTTTAACCACAACACTGGTTCTAGTATTTCCTTCCAATTTCGGGATGTATATGGTGTATTGTGATGCTTCACGCATTGGTTTGGGTTGTGTATTGATGTAGGAGGGGTGAGTTATTGCATATGCTTTGCCTCAACTGAAGATCCATGAGAAGAATTACCTTGTGCACGATCTAGAGTTAGCCGCGATTGTTCATGCTGTTAAAATCTTGAGGCATTATTTTTATGGGGTGTCATGTGAGTTTGACACTGATCATCGCAGATTACAGCATTTGTTCAAGCAAAGGGATCTCAATTTGAGGCAACGTAGATGGCTTGAGTTACTGAAGGCTTGAATTGGCGAAATTGGAATTTTGGCATTTTCCGGTTGATAGTGGAAATTTCGATATAGGGGTCGGAATGGAATTTCGGAAGTTGTAGTAGGTCTGTGGTGTCATTTGAGACATGTGTGCAAAATTTTAGGTCATTCGGATGAGGTTTGATAAACTTTTTGATTGAAGCGAAATTTGAAAGTTTTGGAGTTTCTTATGCTTGAATTTGATGATGATTTGATGTTCTGATGTTGTTTTGAGTATTCCGAAGATTGGTATAAGTTTGAATAGTGGTATGCGACTTGTTCATACTTTTGTTTGAGGTCCAAGGGCCTTGGGATGATTTCGGATGGTTAATGGGAAGTTTGGAAATTAGTTTGAGCAGCTTCAGCTGCTGAGTTTCTGTCATAACCGCACCTGCAGATTGGGGACTGCAAGTGCGAGCCGCAGAAGCGGCATATTGACCGCAAAAAGGCCAACTGTTTGGCGAGCACCGCAGATGTAGAAGGTATGTCGCACCTGCGAGCCTGCAGATGTGGAGATTGGGTTGTAGGTGCGGTAAGGGAAATTAAATGAAAAACCACGAAATCGGTTGGATAGTCGCAGAAGCAGTCCTGCAGGTGCGTGAAATGGACCGCAGGTGTGGTATCGCTGGGAAGAACATATAAATAGATGCCTTTGCAAAATTTTGCTAAGTTTCACCATTTTTTAAGACGGGAAGAGAGCTAGGGTTGTGATTTTTCAAGGAAATCGAAGGGATTCAGTTGGGTAAGATTCTTAAGACTTATTATTTGTGTTTATGGTCATTTCTCCATTGTTTAATCATGGTATTAGTGGAAAATTAGGGAAGAAAGTTGGGAGATTAGGGCTTGGTATTGGAGACTTTGATTTAGGGATTTGAGGGGTTGTCTGTGGTCAGATTTTGGTGTATTTGGTATGGATGAACTCGTGAGAGTGTAAGGATTCTAGTTTTGTAAATTTTATTGGAATCCGAGACGTGAGCCTAGGGGTCGGGTTTGACCAATTTCAGGATTTGTGATGTAATTTGATTATTTTTGTGTGGGCTTTGTTCCCTTAGCATATATTGATGTTATGGTTCTAATTTTGGTTAGATTCGGGGCATTTGGAGGCCGAATCGAGAGGAAAGGGCATCGCATGCTAGAGTTTGGCTTGGCTTAAGGTAAGTAACGCTTCCAAACTTGGTTCTGAGGGTTTGAAACCCCGAACTATGTGTTCTATGATTACTATTGAGGTGACGTAATGCCAAGTGAGGGGCGTGTGGGCGTGCACTGTGAGAAATGCAGCCCGGATCATCCCATGGCACCACTTAATGACTTTTTTATGCTGATATCTGTGTTGTAATAATTTCATTAAGTTAATGAGCTGCAAATCATATTAATTATCATGTTAAGGCTTTACGCCAACACTGTTGAGACCCAAGAGGTCATTTCTTGTTGTCATGTCATTAGCTTCATTTATATTCTATACTCAGTCTTGTTCATGCATATTATATCATGCCTCAGTCTCGATTCTTGTTATTTGACATATCATATCATTGTTCGGGCTAGTATCATGACATTTTGAGCCCGTGGGTGTGAGACTGGAGAGTATTGACTGAGTGAGGCCGAGAGCCTGATATTGATTGACAATATGGGATCTGGTTGCACGCTGTAGCGAGATATTGATCATGCCTTCGCTGGCATTGATATAGCGCTTAGGCTAAGAGAAGCCTCCCCGGAGTCTTTACACCCCCAGTGTGCAGTTGACGATATTGAGGGATGGATATTCCCTGGACATGGATCTTATCCGAAGTATTAGTATGGAGATGGATCTTCTCCATGAGGCTAGATCAGCATGTTTCCTTGGTACCGGGTGACTTATAGTCAGTGATGTATATATTTCGGGATGGATCCTCCCTGGGCCTAATGGGCCATATATAGTACCGAGTGGTTGAGCACTAAGAGTGGAAGTATTATAGGTAACATAGATCATACTATATGTGCATTGGTACTTAGAGGTTCCTGATCTTTATACTCTGTATTGTTCATACCGTGTTTAATCACTGCTAAGAATTTACTTGAACTGTAAGTATGTCTACTTTTCTGTACAATTAAATGTTGCTACATGTTGAGGTTTGGTTCATCACTACCGTCAGTCCATAGTTTGGACTTATTACTTACTGAGTTGGTGTACTCGCGTTACCCTCTACACCTCTGTGTGCAGATCCAGGTATCTCGGGGCACGGTAGCGGTTGCTGATCATACCAGTTAGAGATTCTTCTTCGGAGATTACAAGGTAGCTGCATGGCGACCACAGTTCCGCCTTCTCCTTCCTTATCTTCCTTGTAGTACTTTTATTGGATTTTCTTAGACTATGTAGTCTTGGTTATTTCAAACGGTTGTAGTATTTTGCACATGACTTAGTGACACCCGAGGTCGGGTTTGTATTTCTTTTCCGCTAGATTTGATTTCTACTTTTATCTTATTGGATTTCTGTTAAATATATGATTTCTCTTAATTTTTAATTGAAAAATGGAGTAAATGGGTAATAGTTGGCTGGCATAGTATCATGATAGGCGTCATCACGACCAGGTCAGTTTTTTGGTCGTGACAATGGTGTTCTATGACTCCAGGGTCATCTATGTGTTCCTAATATCGATGGCTTGAGAAGGAAGATTCTAGAGGAGGCACACATTTCTCGATATTCCATTCATCCAGGTGCTATGAAGATGTATCGGGACCTAAGACAGCATTATTGGTGGCGGCAGATGAAGAAAGACATAGATTAGTATGTAGCTAGGTTCCTAAATTGCCAGCAAGTTAAGTATGAGCACCAGAGGCCAGGTGGCTTACTCCAGTAGATGACTATACCAGAGTGGAAATAGGAACGCATTACTATGGACTTCATAGTTAGGTTGTCACGAACCTTGCAGAAGTTCGATGCAGTTTGGGTCATTGTGGACAGGTTGACCAAGTCAGAACACTTCATTCCAATTGAAACTACTTATACTTCAGAGATTTTGTCCTAGATTTATATTCGGGAGATAGTTCGGTTGCACGATATGCCTATTTTCATCATATCAGATAGAGTCCCTCAGTTCACTTTGCATTTCTAGAGAGTCGTACGGAGTGAGTTGGGGACCCGTGTAGAGCTCAGCAATGCGTTCCATCCACAGATTGACGGGTAGTCAAAGCGGACAGTTCAGATCTTGGAGGACATGTTCAGAGCATGTATGATTGACCTTGGGGGACAGTGGGATCAGTTCTTTCCTCTGGCTAAGTTTCCTTACAATAACAATTATCAGTCCATCATCGAGATGGCTCCATTTGAGGCCTTATATGGTCGGCGATGTCATTCTCCCATCAGGTGGTTTGAGCCTGGAGAGGCTAAGTTATATGGTACTGATTTGGTGAAGGATGCCTTGGAAAAGGTAAAGTTGATTCAGGAGCGACTTCGCACAGCACAGTCCAGACAGAAGAGTTATGTGGATCAGAAGGCGCGTGATGTATCATTTATGGTAGGAGAGAAGGTTCTCTTAAAGGTCTCGCTGATGAAGGGCATTATGAGATTCGAAAAGAAGAGCAAGCTTAGCCCAAGGTTAATAGGCTCATTTGAGGTGTCGAGGTAGGTTCGGGAGGTTGCTTATGAGCTTGCTTTACCTCCCAGCCTATCAGGGGTTCATCCTGTTTTCACGTGTCTATGCTTTGGAGGTATCACGCCGACTTGTCACATGTGTTAGACTTTAGCACTATTCAGCTAGATAAGAGATTGGGTTATAAGGAGGAACCAGTTGCCATTGTTGCTAGACAGGATTGCTAGTTGAGATCCAAGAGGATTTCTGCAGTGAAGGTCTAATGGAGGGGCCAACCAGTCGAGGAGGTGACCTGGGAGTCCGAGGAGGACATGCGGAGCAGATATCCACACTTATTCAGCACTTCAGGTATGAATCTAAACCTATTTGAGGACGAACATTTGCTTAAGAGGTGGAGAATATAATGACCCGACTGGTCGTTTTACTTTCTAGAACCCCGTTCCCTAAATAAGACTTCCCGGACTTACTTTTACTAATTTATGACTTGCGGGGGATGGTTAGTTTGGGATTTTGAAGAGTTTGGGATTTGGAATACGGAACACTTGATTCCTTAAGGTTAAAAGTCCAAGTTTGACTTAGGTCAACATTTTGAGTAAACGATCTCGGAATCGAGATTTGACGGTTCTAATAGGTTCGTATGATTAATTCGGACTTGTTCGTGTGTTCGGATCGGGTTTTGGATGATTCAGGAGCGTTTTGGCGCATAATAGTGAAAGTTAGTTCTTGAAGGTTTTAGATGTTCTTTAAATTTATTTTGGAACAGGTTTTTGTGATATCGAGGCCCAAACGGAAATTCGAGACCGGAAATAGTTCTGTAATGTCATTTAAGACTTGCACGCAAAATTTAGTATCATTCCGAGTAGTTTAAGTATGTTTCGGTGCATTGAAAGTAAATTGAAGAACTTGACGTTCTTAAGTTTGATTCAATTGGTTTTGGGTGTGATTCTTAATTTTAATGTTGTTTCGGGCGTTCCAAGAGTTCGAGTGCGTCCATTTTATGATTGCAAATTTGTAGGTATGTTCGGGCGGGCCCCAAGGTCCCCGAGTATCAAACGGACGAGGCTCGGACCATGTTGAAAAGTTGGAGCAAGAGCCGAAGCTCCCCAGATCTGTCATAATCGCACCTACGTTTGGCCAGCCGCAGGTGCGAGCCAAGCCTCGTAGAAGCAGCCAAGGAAGGGCAGCCGAGTTTCCGCAGGTGCGGCACATCCTCCGCAGAAGCAGGACCGCAGAAGAGAAGACCTTTCCGCAGATGTGATGTCAGCCGACCTAGGGGAGTTCCGCGGAAGCGGACTTTTGTCCGCAGAAGCAAGGACGCAGCTACGACCCTATGACCACAGGTGCGGAAATCGCAGAAGACAGAACCTCATTTAATACGGGACTTAGACACTTTTGAGCTCATATTTCACCTTGGGGCGATTCTTGGAGCTCTTAGAGAAGGGATTTCACCTAACACTTTGAGGTAAGTAATTCCTACACAACGTGAGTTAAATACATAGTTTATGGGTAGATTACAACATGTAAATTCGTAGAAAACATGGGTTTAGGTGAAAACCTAGGATTTTGATAAAAATGAGATTTTACCATAAAAATGATTATGAAACTTAGTGAAAATCATATATTTGTGTTCCTAAGGTTATGGGTGATAACTTTCTTAAAACTTTTCCGGAATTTGGGCATGTGGGCTCGGGGGTGAATCTTAGAAGCCTTACATTTAGGGTTGGGTAATCACTTAAATAGTCAGAATATAAACTTTTGAACATATATTGATTAGTTTTTACACTATTTGAATAGTTTTGGATTGTTCGGCTTCGATTTGAGGGTTTGAGCGCATTCTTGAGTTTGGAAGTAGGCTTTCAGACGAGGTAAGTCTCTTTTCTAACCTTGTAAGAGGGAATTTACCCCATAGCTGAACTTAATTAAAATGTATTATTATTTGTGGGGGCTACATGCGCATAAAGTGATGAGAATCCGTATGTAGCTACCATTCCTGTTTATGTCCAGGTAGTTTTAGGTTTACACCATACTTTGTGGACACCGTTAATTGATTATATTTGTTAATTATATTAAATGGAACTAAGTTGAGAATTTTTAAGGATTTAAAAGCTTCAAGTTGAATTGCCTTTATTTTAGAAAAGAGTCAAGAAATGGTTATGATTTATTGATAAATTTATACCTGACCGCGTTACATGTATGCTTCGTGAGCGGGGTAATAGATGCATCTATGGTTTGCAACGTTCGACCCTCGGCAGGCACAATTTACATTTATGTTGGATCGGGCCGAACGTCCTCGGTGGAATTCGTGTGTGATAATAGAACTGGAAATCCTTTTTATAACTTGTATAAATTCATTATTTGAGAGATCATTTATTTTAAATGAAGGAAGTGTTTTGGGTTCTTAAATATGATGAAAGAATTATTCCGTTATTTCTTGTTCTAAGTTTTATTTTTATCTCTATATATCATGCTTAATTATAATTTCATATTATTATATTGTTGGCCCTTAGTAAGTGTCGGAGTCGACCCCTCGTCACTAATTCTTCGAGGTTAGACTAGATACTTACTGGGTACATCTTTTTATGTACTCACGCTACACTTATGTACTAAATTGTACATGATTTGAGGCAGGTGCATCTGGTCACTAGTCCGGCGCGCAACTTTGATCCCCATTTCGAGACTTCATGGTGAGCTGTCTCCTAAGCTGTTCTACAGCAGCTGGAGTCTTCTTCATGTTTTATTTTCTGTCTTTTTCTTTACAGACAGTAGGCTAGTATTCATTTGTATATTCTACTAGAACGCCCACGTACTTGTGGCACCAGGTCTTGGCACATACACTAGTAGACTTATGATTTTGGGTTTGTTTATATGATTTTGATTTGTACTCACTTGCTTCCGTTTAGTTATGTTACGTTTGTAAATTTTTAAATCTTTTAACAAATGAGGACATGTTATCCACTTAGTACCTTATTTAAATGGGAGACTACTATTTTGATCAGTGTTGGCTTGCCTAACAATGGTGTTGGACACCATCACGGCTTGTAATGAAAATTGGACCGTGACATCAATAAAGAAGTATCTCAAGTTACAAAAAATTTCTAAAAACTTGACTATCATGCGGTTCTCTACTAATATAGGAGTCTTTGAGTTGAGATCATGTAGTGCTTTAATAAGGTTGCAATGTTGGTACAAAGACAGGCAAGATATATATGGATTAAGTACAATTGTCTTCTTCTTTCTAAATTAATTAACCTCCCTATTTTCATTGTCTTTTCTTTCTAAATTCTTTCATTATTTTTCTTGTTTGTCCTTTTTTTTTTTACAGTTGTCAAAATTCTCTTTGTTGCTACAAATATTTTTCCTCTTTTGTTTTTTTTTTATTTTTTTACCAGCAAAGATTTCTTTCTTTTAAAGTCACATGACAACATTCTCAAAAGATTAGTAAACCCAACAATCATCCTTTCATCTCTTCCTTCCAATACAACTTCCTATTTTTTGCATTTTTAAAGCGCCAAAAAGGAGATAGGGTGAAAAAATAGATGTGATAATAAAAATAGGCTAAGGGTTAAAGTTTGGCTATCAAGAAGATAAGGGATAATTTATTTAGGCTCAAGGGGACTGGCAAGGGATAAATATAATTCAGCCAGGTTAATTTAGGTAATGGTTCAACAAGTAAGACCTACTTCCATTTTTCAACTCAAAAATCTACCTAGAATTTTGCCTCAAACTACATTCAAGACAAGTTCTAGATTTTAAAATAAGCAGGAGAACTTGGCAAGATAACCTGACAACACAATACACTTGGGATCAACAAACATTATAATTTTAATCATCAATAAACAAATATGAGACTGAAAAAATATTCATATAACACATGGATGATACTCAATTAAATCCATTTTTCCCAAATCTCATTCTAAGAAAAATCAAGTTGTTAACTGATTTATGTACTAAAAATTCTAGAAAGTGTTCGGTTCAAAATATTACGACCGTGGCAATGAACTGAACAAAGAAATCCATAGAGATGTATAAAAGAAGTTATACAAAAAAAATATAAACATACACAAATATATATTTCTCTACCCCCACACTTAAATATCGTCATGTCCCTATGGCAAATAATGTAAAAGCAAAAAACTGTACAAGAATATCAAAAAATATATTCTTTTTTCTCATATTCCGCTCTTTCTTGGCCTTGTCTCGAGCGGGCAAATAACTGTACATGGTAATATTTAACTTCTTTTTCCATTTTTTATGAGGATCATTCCATGTATTTTCTTAAAAGTCTCCAATAACAAAATCCCCAAATTTATAATGATCAAAAGAAATTGAAAAATGATGGTCATTAAAAATTTGGTTGTGCGTATGACGACCTCTTCATTCTCATTTTCTTCCAACTTAATCAATTTATGTAAATAAGAAAATTGGAGTAAGCACTCATCACCTATTAAATTATTTTCAATCAAACCTTTATTGTCAGCCTTCTCGATTGGATCAGGATATTTACCATGATTGGTAAATTCTTTCTCACAAAGCTTAATTTTTTGATCAATTGGTTCATCCTCACAATATGCAATTTCATTTAAAGCTCGCCATAAAAATTCAAGAAGATTGTCATAGTTAATAATTGATTTACTTTTATTGTCATAATGGCTTTATGAATTTGTGCATATTTTTTATTAGTATTTTCTATGAAATTATGCACAATTTTTTTCAAGTTTACATTCTCCTCTTGAGGTGATTAACTCTCAATATTTTGATTCTTTTGTGGATAATGATTGCACTCTGGATTGCAGTCATATTCACTAGAATCAGTAAGCCTGCAAGAACTAGAAACAACATTAGATTGTTCATTCGATAAACCAAAAGAATAGGAATTACCAAGTTGGCATTTATGAGTAAGGTGACTTCTACCACAATATTCACAAATAATGGACATTTGACTAGTTTTATTAATTAATTGTTCAAGGTCATTCATTCTCCTAGAATCTGCGTAAGAGAATATGTTACTTGTTTAGCATTCAAAGCTTTGGTGGTTGCCTCCACAATAGTCACATACGATGGCCTTTTGACAATATTCTTTTACCAAAGTACTTGTCAGTACTTTCCAGGCACTAGAAAACAAAAGACATAAAGCTAAAGAAAACAAAAAGCTCAAAGTAGTAGTAAGACAATTAATCTGAAGTAGATGTTTACCAATTCCTGGCAACGGCAACAAAAATTTGACGAGCTCTGGGCGTATATGATTTTTCTGCTCGTACTCTATCAAATTATAGTAAAGTTTAAAATATCATCCCACAGAGATTGGAACCACCTAGACTACAGATTTGTATTGTCTTTGTCACTATTTGAGAGAATCAAATTGGTAAAGAGAGAGTTGTTAACAAAAATGGTAAAATAAAAGCAATAAATATTTTTGGATTTAAAATGTAAATAGAGGTTGGAATACTTTGAATCGGCAAGATGAAACCATTACAATAAGATCAAAATTCAATTACTTATTTATTTGTTTAATGAAATGATTACTTATTTTGAATTCAACCAAATCACATAATAGTAATCAATTAATAATACCTCTTTCGATTAGTATAGTCAATCGATTAACAGTTAAACAAAGACCTTGTTTAAAGAATGACTACTTATTTTGTCATGACCCAAATTCTATTATAGGTTGTGATGGCACCCAATGTCGTTGTTAGGCAAGCCAATCATCGACTAGCGAGTTCTCATTTATTTTACCTAACAATCCCAACATGTTCTTGACTTAAATTTTAAAACAAGGGATAATTAACAATCTATAATAATAGATATACAACCCAAAATGAAAGTCTACCAATGTGTGTGCCAGGAACCAGTGACATAAGTACTAGGGCAACTAGTAGAATGTACAAAAGAATATAACTACCCTACTGCCTGGGATAAGATAGATAGATATAACCAAAAAGAAAAGAAGAGAGTCTGGCTTGCTACGGAATAGCTCAGAAGGGGCAGCTCATTGTGAAGTCTCGATCAAGTATTAGGGGTGCGCGCCGGCTGGATAGCTAGATGCACCTGCCTCAGATCCTGTACAGTTAAGTACAAAAGTGTAGTATGAATACATAAATAACGTGTACCCATCAAGTATCCAGTCTAACCTCGAAGAAGTAGTGACGAGGGGTCGACTTGACACTTACTAAGGTTAGTATCAATATTTTTTAAGGATTTCGCTAAGCATGGATAGCATGAATATAATGACAGTCTCAGAATCAAGGAGAAAACGATATACCAATTTCAGTCATGTCATACAATAATTTGTATTTCAAGGCATTTAAAATAGAGTAAATCATGGATAGATTCCACATAAATAACAGGTGCACATTATGTCGAGGTCGTACGGCCCGGTCCAACATAATATTAAACTGTAAACTGCCAGAGGGGCAAATGGCACAAGCTATAGATGCATCTATTTCTACCGAGGCGATTGGCCCGATCCACAAATAACAATTTTTATCAAGTAAGTACACATTGCTCATTTATAGTCAAATAAATTCATACAAGTTCTCAAGTAAGTGCGTACATTCGTTTATAATTATTTACAATTACTAGCATGTCCTAAGCGATCTCAGTAGCAAGCAAAAACGTAGGCATTTGCATGTATAGCATGATACGAGTCCTAAACTACCCGGACAATTAGCATAATAGTAGCTACGCACGGACTCTCATCACCACATACGTACATAGCCCCCACAAATAGTCGCAAGCATTTATTTAATTCACCTAGGGGTTTATTTCCCTCTTATGAGGTTAGAAAGGAGATTCACCTTGCTCCAACACTTACTTCCAAACTCAAAAACGTGCTCAAAACCCTCAATTCGGAGCCGAACAATCTAAAACTAATCAAACAGGGTAAGAACTAGTTAATACAAGCTCAAGAGTTCATATTCTAGCTATTAGAGTAATTTCCCAACCTTATATGCAAAGTTCCTAAAATTCTTCCCCATTCTGGAAATTTTTGAAGAAAGTTGTTACACATAGCCTAAGGATCAAGAATATATGATTTTAACTCCATTCCATAACAAATTTCGTGGTTAGATCTTATTTTTATCAAAACCTTAGGTTTTATTCTAATCCCACGATTTTCACTAATTTTTATGTGTTAATCTACCCAAAACCCAAGCATTAAACTCACATTAAATGGAAATAACTTACCTTACAATGCTAGGTTGAAATCCCCTCTTTTCAAGCTCCCAAATCGCCCAAGTGTAGAAGTGAAACGAAATAAATAACCTAAGTCCCATTTTTAAAAGTTGTGTCCAGGTCTGTGAAGTCGCATTTGCGACATCAGGCTCGCAAATGTGAACCTGAGCTCCCTCTGCAAGGGTCGCAAATGTGACAAAAGGGTCGCAAATGCGGACCCTGCTGGGTTTGCAAATGCAAACAAAATATCGCAAATGTGACGACTTCCCAGCTCAGGCTTCTTCGCAATTGCAAACCCTTAGTGCGGTCATCGCAAACGCGAACAATTCCTCGCATTAGCAAGACCTGCAACACTGCCCAGAAATACCAGAAAAACTGGAGTGTTTTCACTCCCAACACACGTCTGAAACTCACCCGAGCCCTCGGGGCTCCACACCGAATACTCACACAAGTCTAACAACATCATACAAACTTGTTCGTCCGGAATAACATCTAAACTACGGATTTAATACCAAAACACATGAAATCCATAAGAACATTTGAAATTTTTATTTTTATAACCGGACGTCCGAATCACATCAAATGAGTCCTGTTTCTCACCAAATTTCTCATACATGATTTAAATGTTATATTGGACCTATACCGGGCTCCGGAACCAACATGTGGGCATGATACCAAAAATTCATTACTCGGGCTAGGACCTCATAATTTAATTCCGAGCATACGCGCAAGTCCCATATTTTACTATGGACCCTCCGAGACCTTCCAAATACGAGTCCAGGTCCCTTCACTAAAAATGTTGACCGAAGTCAAACTTGGCCTTTTAAGCAAACCTTAAGGAACCAAGTATTCCGATTTCAACCCAAACTCTTCCAAATCTCGAACCAACCATCTCCTTAAGTCATAAATTAGTTAAAGCAAGTACGAGAAGTTTTATTTAGGGGAACGGGATTCTGAAAAGCAAAATGACCAGTCGAGACATTACATTCTCCACCTCTTAAACAAATGTTCGTCCTCGAACGGACATAGAAAAGTACCTAATCTAGGGAAAATATGGGGATATCTACTCCGCATGTCCTCCTCGGACTCCCAGGTTGCCTTCTCGACTGGTTGGCCCATACACTGGTCCGGTACCGTAGAAATCCTCTTGGATCTCAACTGGCGATCATGTCTATCAACAATGGCAACTGGCTCCTCCTCATAACCCAAGCCCTCATCTAGCTGGATAGTACTGAAGTCTAGCACATGGGACAAGTCGGAGTGATACCTCCGAAGCATAGACACCTGAAAACTGGATGAACTCCTGATAGGCTGGGAGGTAAAGCAAGCTCATAAGGAACCTCCCCAACTTGCCTCAATACCTCAAATGGGATAATAAACCTTGGGTTCAACTTTCCCTTCTTCCCGAATCTCATAATACCTTTCATCGGCAAGACTTTCAAGAGGATCTTCTCGCCGACCATGAATGATATATCATGCGCCTTCTGATCCGCATAACTCTTTTGTCTGGACTGTGTTGTGCGAAGTCTTTCCTGAATCAACTTTACCTTCTCTAAGGCATCTTCACCAAATCTGTACCATACAACTTAGCCTCACCGAGCTCAAACCACCGATAGGAGAACGACATCGCCGACCGTATAAAGCCTCAAATGGAGCTATCTCAATGTTGGACTGATAACTGTTGTTGTAAGAAAACTCAACCAAAGGAAAGAACTAGTCCCACTGCCCTCCGAAGTCAATCACACATGCTCTGAGCATGTCCTCCAGAATCTGAATTGTCCGCTTCGACTGCCCGTCGGTCTGCAGGTGAAATGATGTGCTGAACTCTACCTAGGTCCCCAACTCACTATGTACGGCTCTCTAGAAATGGGAGGTGAACTGAGGGCCTCTATCTGATATGATGGAAACAGGCACACCGTGCAATCAAACTATCTCCCGAATGTAGATCTGAGCCAACCTCTCTGAAGTATAAGTAGTCACTACCGGAATGAAGTGTGCCGACTTGGTCAACGTGCCGACAATAATCCAAACTACATCAAACTTCCGCAATGTCCGCGGCAACCCGAATACAAAGTCCATAGTAATGTGCTCCCACTTCCACTCTAGTATAGGCATCTGCTGAAGTAGGCCACCTAACCTCTGGTGCTCATACTTAATATGTTGGCAATTCAAACACCAAGACATAAACTCAACTATGTCTTTCTTCATCCGCCGCCACCAATAATGCTGCCTTAGGTCATGATACATCTTCGTAGCACCTGGATGAATGGAACACCGTGAACTGTGTGCCTCCTCTAGAATCCTCTCCCTCAAGCCATCGATATTAGGAACACATAGGCGGCCCTGGAGTCGCAGAACACAATCCTCGACAATAGAAACCTCCTTGGTACTACCTTGTAGAACTGTCTCTTTGAGAATTGCCAAATGCGGATCATCGAACTGCCGAGTCTTGATCTGACCCAATAATGAAGACTGAGCAACAACACACACAATGACTCGGCTGGGCTCTAAAATGTCCAACCTTACAAGTCTGTTAGCCAAGGATTGAATGTCCAAAGCTAGTGGCCTCTCCTCCGCTGAAATGAATGACAAGCTACCCATACTCTCTGCCTTCCTACTCAAGGCATCCGCGACCACATTTGCCTTGCCTAGATGATAAAGAATGGTGATGTCATAATCCTTTAGTAGCCATCTATGCTGCCTCAAATTGAGATCCATCTGCTTAAACAAATGTTGTAAGCTGCAATAATCAGTATAAACCGCACATGACACCCCATACAGATAATGCATGCATATCTTAAGAGCATGAACAATCGCTGCTAACTCTAGGTCATGCATAGGGTAATTCTTTAAATAAATCTTCAGCTAACGAGAAGCATATGCAATAACTCGCCCCTCCTGCATCAATACACATCCCGAGTCAATGCGTGAAGTGTTGCAATATACCATATGCATCCCTAAACCGGAAGGCAACACTAGAATCAGTGTTGTAGTCAAACTGTCTGGAGCTTCTGAAAGCTCGTTTCACAATCATCGGACCAACGGAAAGGAGCACCCTTCTGGGTCAATCTAGTCAAAGGTGCTACAATGGATGAAAAGCCCTGCACGAATCGGCGATAATAACCTGCTAACCCCAGGAAACTCCTGATCTCAGTCGTTGAAGTAGGACGTGGCCAACTCTGAACTGCCTCAATGTTCTTGGGATCCACCTTAATATAAGGGTGTATTGTGGGCCAGGCCTAGCCCGGGACCGGCCCGGGCCGCATCCCAAACGGGCAAAACAGGCCAAATGGGCTGGTTCAAACGGGTCGGTCTCTAGTGGTGCAAAAGCTCATAACGAGCTGGTCCTGACCAAATAGCCTGTAAGCCCAGGACCGTTTAGCCGGAGACCGGCAGGCGGGCCTGGGTCAGTTGTACTGGACAAACCGGCCCCAACGGCTATTTTTTAAATAAAAAAATTTTAAAAGGGCCAACGTTCAGATTTTTAAAATCTAGCCATTGGCCTTCAATTTTCAACCGTTTGGAACTTTAAAAAATAGCCATTTGGCTCCCAAACTTTTTATAATTACATATTTTTCCCTATTCTCTACTATAAATACCCCCTCATTCTTTTATTTTTACTCACAAATTCATCAATCTCTCTCTAATTTTCTTCTACAATTGCTTACTTTATTATTGCAATTTCGTAAAAAATTGTGAAGTTGATGAATTGAAGTATTAAGTCTTCAAGTCTTCAACGATATTCAATTTTCAAGAAGTTGTTCGTCAATTCGGTAAACTCGTTCCAACTCTTAAGTTTTAATATTATAGTTTTGTTTGTTTTATTTAGTATAATTATAATTTTTTTTTAAGCAAATATACCACTAGGCAGGCTGCCTAGTGGCTAATATATATAAATATCCCAAAAATTGAGTCCAAAGCTTACAAGATGTCCAAACCAATATAAAAATGCAAAATACTACTAGCTAGTACTACGAATAGAAAATCTAATACTAATGAGCTAGCTATTACACAGAATAAGGATGAATGCTTCCAACTCCAAGTGATGTAATTGAATCCAATAGCCAAGTGCAAATGAACAAGGCTAATGTGGATTCCAAACACTTACTCCACTGATTTGAAGCTATCCAGAACTGATATACATGTGTGTTGCTCCAGCTTGATCTCTTAAGACTTGATCTCCATTTTCAAAAATTGTGATCTCCAGCAGCATTAGATGGTAGATTAACTGGACATTGCCAAAGATGTTCCTGTATAGTTTTGGACCATAACTGGTTGCTTAGCAAATAGATATCAAGTACTACCCTTACATCTCCATATTGAGTGCAATAACACACTAATACGACTGGATAATGCTCAAGCAATACACGATCTAATGATAGATGAAGCAGCAGCTGGTTATGAGAATTATCTAGGCAGAAGACTATGTCCAGTTCAAGAACACACTGTCTAATTACTTGTGCATCATGAATCTAGTATATAAAGCACACACCATGACAGTATGTATCACCTTGCAAGCTTGTTGTGGATCTTGTATAATGCCTACTTGCCTTATGAACTTTGTATGTTTTCAAACAATTCCCAGGCTGAGCATGATGACATGATAATACCACTGAGAAATCATCTACCAACACACAGAACAGAAAACCAATGAAGAGTGAGGCAAGATCAGGCATATCATCCATATATATGATCATCAGTCTGGTGCTTTTCTTTTTGCTGTCATAACCCTAAGATTAGGGATTTGAGCTTTGTCTACACTGATTAATCTCCTCCTTGCACTTGGCATTTCAGAGAATGAGTTAAATGACATTGTACCTTATTAGAATTGAAGAACTGCTCATGACAAACAGATCCCAGCTGGACAAATGTCTTCATTTCAGGGCAGTTACTGATCATCACTATGCTAAAAATGGAAATTCCAGAGCACGCTTCGTCAAAAAGAAATGCCCCAGCTTTTGTAGGTTGCTAAGCTCCAGCTGTTCCAACCGGGGAAATAAGGGCTCATCAGTATTTCTATTTGAACTTTCTGTAATGACATGCTTTAGCTCATCTACAATCCGACAAAGCTGACTTTCATTGAGAAGTGGGCCACAGATCTGCATTCAACTATTCAATTCATCCAACATGACTGCACATATTTCTGTCATAGGCTCCTCATGCAAAGCGTGTACCATAGAGAGTATTATATCGCCTGACAACTTTGTGAAATATGACTCACTTCCATCTTGAGCAATCCCTTTCTCAACAGCCAATTTAGCAGAATGCAACAGGAGGGCCATGACTTTAGCAGCCTGATTCCTGACTTCATTGTGGTAATAGAATTTCAAAAGTGGAACAAAGACTGAAACAACTAGTGCTTCCTACGTCCTGACTAGGCATTTTTGGACACCTCTAAGCTCTCACCAGGTGCAAATGCTCAAGTCATAAGAAATTTCTTCAGACGTTAGAATATACTAGAAAAGTTTAAAGAATTTTCTTGTACAGGTTCCTAAAGATTAGTCCGTTGCATATATCACACTACCAGTAACTTAACAATATTGAATTTATCCTGTAATGCTTCTTCTAATCTGAGGTGTTCCTATTTTATCCAAATTTAAAATCTTCCTACCTTCAGAAGGAATCTCCAGAAAAGAATTAAACTGAAACTCACCTGCAAAATCAAAAACTAGGTTAGCAAAATAGTCAGCAAGAGTATTACCTTCCCGAAAGGAATGTTGTACTCTTACCAACAAATTTCTCCTCAAACTTTGAATATAGTTAATATATGTAACTACACTCCATGGGATTGCCCAATTCCCTTCCAAAAATTGTATCATAGCCAAAGAATCCGACTCTATAATTATCTGCTCCAATCCATTCTCCTTACAATACTGCAAACTCTCTCTAATTGCTCTAGCTTCTGCAATCAAATTAGTAGTATCAGGAAGCCTGAAACCCTTGGCCACAACCAGATTTCCTTCATGATCCCTAATACAAAATGCAGCTGAACTTGGTTCGGGATTGCCACGGGAAGCACCATCAGTATTACACTTTAGCCAATTGTTAGGAGGGGGATCCATCTTACAATCTTGAAACTGTATCTGACTCTGTAATTATTCAACTCATTTAAGATAAAAGACCAATTATTTACCTCGTATTTATCCTTAAATCTAATTCTGATTACCTTCAACAGGATATCATTCACATTCCAGACCACCTTCCCAATAGAATAAGAACCTCCATGTAAAATCGTGTTCCTTCTCTTCCACAGAAACCACAAAATTACTATAGGAACAACCTGAAACACAAGCTTGAGTCTTGTATTTCCTGCAACAGTCCACCACTTTCTAATGACCTGTATAATTATAATTAATATGGACTTTTCTTTGAAAAAAATATTTGGTGGTAAGGGTAAGGGAAAATCTAAAATTGGTGAATCTAGTCGTCAAGCTACTACTCTTCCCCCGGCTCTCTGACCCAGACCTGTTACTCGTCCTCCTCTACCTATTATTCTTGATAGTGATAACTCTTGTTTCAATTTTTTGATAGTTAATTTTCCCATGATTTTGCACCAGGTCAACAATTAAATGAAGAAGTTATGAATGTTCTCTATCCTAATCAAACGATGTTTGAAAATGATGATGAAAATGATGATTTAGATGAAACGCAACTGGATTTAGATGATACACCTACTAGTCCTGTTAATAACCCAACTAATGCCCTGCCTGACCCTCCTGTAGTAACCCCTACTTTTAATAGAAAACCTTCTAAATGGCCCAAAACATCTCTTGTTTGGCACATTTTTACTCAACTAAGAGAATAAAATAAGGCTAAGTGTAAAACTTGTGGGTTTTTGATGGCTCATAAATATACTGGAGACTGTAGCGGTATGGGTAGTTTCTAGACACATATTAAAACACCCTAGAAATAAAGCTAGATATTTACAAATGAAAGTTGCGCAAGAGGGGACAAGTGTAGATACTACGATTAACCCTAGTACAGGTTCAAATCTAGTTCAACCGGGAATTAACACTGTTACCGGTGGCATTTTATATTATGATCCAAATAAAGATCGTGAAGAATTGGAAAAAATGGTTACTGTTATGTGCTTACCCTATGGTTTTCCTTCAAACCCTCATTTTGTGCATTATATTAGAAGAATTTTTAATCCTACTTATAAAGGATGGCCTCGCGCAACCGTAAAGAGTGATATTTATAAATATAAACATGAATATGAACAATATTTGCGCTATTTATTTACTCATATAGATTATCACATTGCTATTACTACTGATATTGGTAGAAGTGGTAATGACAGTGATTATCTAACTGTTATATGTCATTGGGTAGATGAGGAGTGGATAATGCAAAAGCGCATTATTGCTTATAGAATAATTAATTCACGCCACACAGGTAAGTTTATTGCTAACACAGTTGCAGATATTTGTAGATATTTTTGCATTAGAGATAAAATTATGTCGGTTTCAATGGATAATGCTTCTAGTAACACTAACGCTATAGGCTTGCTTACAACTACACTAAATCCTGCATTTAGTAATATTTTTCATGTTAGCTATATTTGTCATATTTACCATTTAATCGTCAGTGATGGCATGAAAGTTTTAAATGTAGAAATTAAAAAGGTTAAAATGGCTCTTAATTGGCTTTTTTATTCAAACCGTAGAAGTAGACTTAGAGATTATTTTAAAAAATGTGATGAATTTGACCTTAGAGAAAGAAAGGTTCTTAAACCTTGTCTGAGTAGATGGAATTACATATATAAAAGTTTAGTTGTTGCATATGAATATAGAAACCCAATAATTGCAACATATAATGCTCGTGTAGGTGATGATGATGATGATAATGAGCACCTTACAAATCAAGATTGGACTAATGTTAAAATGCTTGTAGACTTTTTAGAACAATTTCATGTTGCTACAAATGAATTATCTGGGCAATATTATCCTACTATTTCTAACTATTTAGTTTATATTGCAGCACTTGCAGATTTATTTACTCAATTTTCACAGGGTGGGGTAATTTATCAACAAGCTATTATTTCTATGAGTTTAAAAAATATTTTTTCCCTATCCCCCCTATTTTTGGTGTTGCTGCAGTGTTAAATCCTACAATGAAATTAGGAGGTCCTCACTTTTGGTACTCAAAAATTTATAATGATTTATCACTTTCAGCTGAGGAATTTGCTACACTTGGAGATGCAAAAGCCTCAACTAAAATAAATGCTCAAACAATTTATAATGCTTATCAACTTGCCTTAGATCATGCTAGACCAAATGTTCCAACTCCTACTTCGTCTAGTTCGCAATCATTTAAAAGAACTGCGGGCCTAAAAGCCCTTAGTTCTTGGACGGAGTTCCGGGGTTCTCAAGGTGATAATATTGGTGATAGTTCACAACTAAATGAGCTTCAAGTTTATTTGTCCCAGGGACTTGAATCAGAGAATCCCGATGGCTCCTTCGATGTTTTGGAATGGTGGAAGGACAAACAAAACACTATCCGGTTCTTTCAAGGATGGCTCGAGATATTTTAAGTGTTCAAGCTTCAACAGTGGCATCGGAGAGCGCTTTCAGTCAAGCGAGACCTCAAATTGGTGATCATAGAGCGTCTATGAGGGAGAGCTTAGAAAAATTAGTACTTTTCATAGATTGGATTCGTTCGTAAACAAGAAATTTTGGACTTGCAGAATCACAACTGGAGATAGACGAAGCTTATGAAGAAATGCTAGCGAAACTTGCGCAGAATGTTGCTTTGCCCGGAAGTGGTGATGAATAAGCTTCTTTTCCACCACTACCAATGAAAATTCCTCTGGACCTTGAAGGGTTTATGAGATTTATTAGAGATAACATATAGACTAATATGTAACTTGTATTTTGGCACATCTTCCTTAGTTTTTTTTCCTTTTAATGGTGGTATTAGTACCTTGTTGTGCTCATTCCATTTGGGGGGAGGAAGACTAAGAAAGATATTGACATTTTTTGTTAATGTCGTAATAAGAAAAATTATAAGACATTTCCTTGAATATTTCTTTGCAATTTATTTTGTGTTTAAATTTGATATAGTATATATATTATATATCTAATACATATAAGTTATATATAAGGCACTATATATATATCTAAAACATATAAACTATATATGTATATATATACATATATATAAGGCAATATATATATATATATATATATATATATATTAGATACCAATATATACATATATATATATATACACATATATATATATATATATAATATATATAAGTTATACTGTCACGGCCTGGATTTTCCACCCTCGGGAGTCGTGATGGCGCCTACTAATGAGAGCTAGGCAAGTCAACCCTTAACTACCTTTTTCATTAACAAATTACTTACTTTTTTTTTCAATTACCAGCGATAACATAAAAATAGCAGAATTAATTAAATAAGCGGAAGTCAACAATTTTTATAACTCAAGACTACGTCTATAACAACTTTCAAAACCTCAATACCCAAAATCTGGTGTCACAATGTCACAGACTGTCTAAGAGTCACTACAAACAAGGCCTGAAGAAAATACAATAAACTGTTTCTGAACAAAAGAAAATGTAACAGGGAATAGAGATAGAGGGAGACGCCAGGGACCGCGAACGCCTGCAGGTCTTCCTTGGGTCTCCGAGTGGACTGAAGGAAGCCCTCCAACTACTATCCGTAAGTTGCTCCGGGATCTACACACAGTGCAGAGTGTAGTATCAGCACAACCAACCCCATGTGCTGGTAAGTGTCTAGCCTAACCTCGGCGAAGTAGTGACGGGGCTAGGACCAAACTACCAAATAAACCTGTGCAATTTAGTTATATACAGCGGAAAGGAAAAATACAAAAATAACCAGTAAATGTGGGAAGGGGAAATATGTTGTGGGGAAATAACGTTTTCGAATAGAAAGCATCAAGTAAGGAAAGTAACAACATAACTAGAATATCATCAAGAATCAGAAATCAACAATTTGCACGGCATCACCCTTCGTATTTTTACTCTCGTCCTCACCAAATCAATCATATAATAACAATGTGCACGGCATCACCCTTCGTGCTTTACACTCTTTTCTCACAATAGCAAACAATGCACGGCATCACCCTTCGTGTTTTTACTCTCTTTCCTCACCATATAGCCAATGATAATCGGTACGGAATGGTACATCGTACGGCACGACATCACCCTTCGTGCTTTACACTCTTTCCTCACCATAGCAAACAATGCACGGCATCACCCTTCATGATTTAACGCTCTTATTCACCCAAACAACAATCACAAACAAAGGGGCAAGGGAGTAACAAACAATAATAGAAATCCCGGCAAGGGAACACAATTAAACAGTTAAATCCCGACAAAGGAACAATATCAATAATCTCAGCATCCGGGCAAGGGAGATAATTAATAAAGCAACAAACATCCTAGCAAGGGAGCAATTTAATAACTCTTTCTCTTTCTTTCACTTTTACTTCTTAACTCACTTTACCACTTGAGTCAACGCTCCAAAGGGTTCAATCATTTCATATATTTTCACACTTGGTAATATAACTCGAGCCAATACTCCTCGAAGTTCAAAGGTCACAATTTCTTTCACAAGCTTTTCACAACATATAGAAATCATCACTAAGGCATGAAAAACACAACAAAATCAGGATATTCATAATGTAAAGACTCACAGTCATGCTAGACACCAATGTATAGATACTCGTTACCATGCTCATACGTCATACTCAACAATTATCACATAGAAAATAGGATTCAACTCCTAATCCCTCAAGCTAATGTGAGACCTGGAGAGCTGACTGAAAGGGCCTAGGAGGATGGCCTCTACCATATGAGTCTCTACCTACAGACGAGGTAACACTGAATCTGTCCGAATGACGGGGCCTCTTATCCGACCCATAACCACGTCACTATGACAGAACCATCTCAACTCTGTGGGCCACATTGGCCGCCTCCTGAAAGGTCATCTCACTCTCAGCCTCCTTGGCCATCTGAAGACGAATCGGCTGAATAAGACCATCAATAAACCTCCTCAACCTCTCTCTCTCTCGGTAGGAAGTATGACAAGAGCATGGCGAGCTAGATCGATGAACCTGGTCTCATACTGGGTGACCGTCATGGAACCCTACTAGAGGCGCTCAAACGGCCTCCGATAGGCCTCTCTCTAAGTAACGGGGAGAAACTTCTTCAGAAACAACACTGTAAACTGCTCCCATGTTAAAGATGGCGACCTGGCTAGCCTGGCTAAAGAATAATCTCTCCACCAAGTCTTGGCGGATCCAGACAGACGAAAGGCAACAAAATCAACTCAATTAGTCTCAGTGATCCCCATGTTCCGAAGAACCTCGTGACAACTATCCAGATAATCCTGGGGATCCTCAGTAGATGCACCGTTGAATGTAGAAGTGAAGAGCTTGGTGAACCTATCCTGTAACGACCCGACCGGTCGTTTTGAGCTTTTGCACTTTGATCGCTAGTTCTCGGGCATGACTTACCCCATGTAATGTATTATGACTAATGTAGATTGTTGGTTTTGGTTTTCAGGAAAATTTGGAATGAATTTGAAAGAACAGTCTCAGTTGAAAGCTTTGAATTTGAAAGGTTTGACCAAGAGTTGACTTATTTGTATATGATCTCGGATCGGAATTTTTATGATTTAGTTAGCTTCGTTGGGTGATTTATCACTTAGGAGCGCAATCGGAATTAATTTTGGAGGTCCTGTGAAAAAATTAGCTCATTTTGGCGAAGTTAGTATTTTGGCGATTTCCGGTTGATAGGTGAAATTTTGATCTGACGGTTGGAATTGAATTACGAGAATTTCTGTAGCTTCGTTATGTTATTTTGGACTTGTGTGCAAAATTTGAAGTCAATCGGACGTGATTTGATAGGTTTCGGCATCGGAAATAGAAGTTGGAAATTCTAAAATTCATAAAACTTGGATTGGAGGTTGATTCATGATTTTAGCATTGATTGATGTGATTTGAGGCCTCGAGCAAGTCCGTAATATATTTTGGGACTGGTTGGTATTATTGGTCGGGGTCCCGGGGGCCTCGGGTGTGTTTCGGATGCCCAACGGGTCATTTTTGGAAGATTTTTGCCGTTTTGTGCATAAATGTAATGATCTAAAGGTTCATTTTTAGTTCTAGAGATCCAAATTTGATTTCAATACTTCCAGAATTTAAATCATGAATTATAGGACTGATCTGGAAATTTTGGTTTAATTTCATCAAGTCGCGATTGGGTTTTTGACGTGAAATGTGAGTTAATTATTTAAAAAGCGAAATGGGTATTGAACTGAGCAAACGAGCTCCGAATTGAGTTTCGATTGAAGGGTTGTGTTTGTATTATTATTTGTGACTCATAGGAATAAGAATCGTCTAATTCCAAGTTCGTATGATGGAGTTAGAGCCATTTTAGTGAAAAATGGCTGTGCTGCAAATTTCTTAAAAGCTGTTGTATTTTCTGCAGCAGTGAACAGTACCCGCGTGTGCACAGTAACCGCGTGGGTGAACGGTGACCTCACGCGCATGAACAGTGCCCCCCGCGTGAACAGTACCGAAAATTTCTGGACAGATTTAATGTCCAGCAGCCCGAGTTTGGTCATTTTTTTAGACTTTCAAGCTCGTATTTTGGGCGATTTTTAGCAAGAAATCTTGGGAAATCTTGAGGTAAGTCACTTGTAATTATTTCTATTCCATAATATTGAATTATCATTGCATAATCCGACTAGATTACATATTTTTGAGGAGTAAATTGAAGATTTAGGCCTAGGGATTTGAAAATAAGATTTGAAGATTTGAGAGGTCATTTGAACTCCGATTTTGGTAAATGTTATATGTACGGACTCGTGGTGAGACGAGGAATCCGATGATGTGACTTTCGTAATTTTCGAGAAGTGGGCCCGGGGCTCAGGTTTTGCGAATTTCGTGAATTTCGATATTTTTCGAGTCTTTTCGATTGGGTTATATTACCTTAGCCTATTGTAATGTATTCGTTGTGGTTTTGACCAGATTCGACGAGCGAAGAGGTAAATTCGAGAGGCAAGGGCATAGCGGAGTAGACGTTGGACCGTTTTGAGGTGAGTAATGATTTTAAATGATGCACTGAGGGTTTGAAACCCCGGATTGCACAACATACTGATATGTTGAGATGAGACACTCGTTGTATGACAAGCACGGGTTCATTTACTATTGGGGATTGTGACTTGGTCCATCCCAGTTGATATTTTTACCACGTAATTGATAAAGATTTATTGTTTTTTTACTATGATTGGGCTTATTGCCATATTTGGGCTTCGTGCCAATTATCTGAAATCTTTTGTGAATTTACATCACTATTTTCCTCACGAATTGAAATATTATTTGAACTCAATCCAATTGAATTATATTATTTTGTGAACTCAACTACATTTATACTCAACTCGAGATTTAATGATATTTATAATGTTGTTGAGTTGAGCACTATTGTTTTACTGATGCCCAAGAGGCTTATGATTATTTTCTGGACTGATTGAGGCCGAGGGCCATACGTGAGGATATGTTGAGTGATGTGAGGAGGCTTTCAGGCCTCGAGTGTTATATGAGGAGGCTTTCAGGCCTCGTGTGTGATGTGTGAAGGCTTTCAGGCCTATTGATATTGCGCTTGGGCTGTAGGAGCCCCTCCGGAGTCTGTACACACCCCCAGTGAGCGCAGGGTACCCAGGTGAGTTGGGAGTGGGCCCGAGAGGCCGTTGCTTGTGTGTGGTGAGTTGGGAGTGAGCCCGAGGGGCTGATGTTGTGTGCTGGTGAGTTGGGAGTGAGCCCGAGGGGCTGATACTATACTGAGATTTACATATTGAGCCCGAGGGGCAAGCTTTTGATTTATCCTTACTGTGGAAATTATTTGTCTTTACTGTTTTAAAAGAAGAATTATCTGATACTCACTATTTTACTGTATAACTGATTTTACTGCTTGGGATAGCGCTATATTGTGCCGTTATGAGATTTCATGTTTTCAGTCGTTATTTATTTTTATTACTCACTGGGTCGGAGTACTCACATTACTCCCTGCACCATGTGTGCAGATACAGGCAGAGCTGAGTTCGCTCCTGAGCGCTGATTCTTTCCAGACCAGGCGGTGACTAGGAGTAACGAGGTAGCTGTTGACGTCCGCAGCCCCGTTTTCTCCCTTATCTTTGTTATTTATGATAATTCCAGACTTTGTAAAATATTAGTAAACTCTGTAGTAGCTCATGACTTGTGACACCCCGATTTCGGGCTGAGTTGGGAGGGTTTTCCTTGTTCTATCACGTTTATTTCGCATTTAAGATTATATTTCCCATGATTTAGACTTATTCCTGCTAAGTAATTATAAAAAGATGTATTGTTTTGTTGATTGGTTGGCCTTGTCCTCACGAGAGTCACCATCACAGTCGGGTTGGGATTTTGGGTCGTGACAAGTTGGTATTAGAGCCTAGGTTACTAGGTCTCGCGAGTCATGAGCTGGTTTAGTAGAGTCTCGCGGATCGGTACGGAGATGTCTGTATTTATCCTCGAGAGGCTGCAAAACTTTTAGGAAAACTTCACATTCTTGAATTCTTATCGTGCGTCCTTGATTCATCTTGAAAAGAATCTTTTGAAATTCCTTCCACGCGTTCGTATGCGCGCATGAGCACTCAGTACCAGATGTGCCTCGATGCCTTGTAATTCCCCGATCGAGGGGCGAGATGCGATCTCTATAAATTGATGTTGGGCCAGTCTGAAGGACTTGAGGCCGGATCTTGCCTATGGCTTGAGCACTGAGGTGTTGATTGTCCGAGCAAGTGTTTTGAACCTTTATGTTCGGTATTGTCCCTATTAGTGGGAATCATGGCTAGATAACTACGTGAGGAGTATGATAGTATTGCGAGATGTATCTATATGACTTGGAAGTGACGAGGGAGGTCTACTGGCTGATAGATGAACTATTGAGTGTATAATTTCCATTGTGATAGGATGTGTAGTCCCAAGTTATGGGTGCGTGAAGAATCTTTTTATGTCTCCTATTTGGAGTGAAGTAAATTTCATGTTACAGTATGAGTTTAGACTCAGGAAGATTAAGTGATTGTGTAATGTGTATGGCAGTGGAAGGTATACAAAAAATATTAACTAAAGGTAAAGCTAGTGGGTAATTGGCTTATGAGGGGAATCTATTTGTCATACTAGTTAGATAAGTCTGGGAGCTGAGATCGCTTCTGTAAATGTATTATGACGAAATCGTTGAGTCAAGGAGACCACCTTGAGGGTCGAAAACATTAAAGAAAGAATATGTTCTTACTCGGTTGAATAGCCCAATAATGGAGGATTGAAAGGTATTTTCTATGTGTTATGATTCAAATAGGTGCAACGCATGTCCATGTATCAATTTTGATAATATAATACATGTAATATTGAGATTAATGTTGTTGATATACATTGTGATGCTTTGTCAAGTTGTGGACGTGTTGTTAGGATGGTTTTGGTGATTCTCTAGCAGGTGGATAGGCCCAATTACAAAGGAAACTCTGCCGAAATTTTTGAAAAATTTGGGACTTAGTAAAAAAATTTGTCGCCTAAAGAGTGGGCTTAACTGTTGTGTGAGTGAATGCAAAAATTGCAGAAGAGTTAAAATTTCCGATGATTCGTGTTTCCACAAGCTTATGAAGGAGTGAGTTTAATCTCACCATGGTATTACGAGCAGCAATAGAGTATATGTGTTGTGATCTATGGCTTCGAGCCAAGTTGGGGAGCTTGCTATTGGTTAGCGGATTGTACGGTTATGTACTATGTTAGTTCCGATTTGATGCATGCTGGTGAATCAGTTCTGGTTGTGGAAATTAGGCCGAGAATGGCACGAGTGAAGGAAAATTTTTGACAAGATGTCATGAGCTCGGATGAGTTGGAGATAAGTTTCGATGTTTACGGTAAGTTGGAATTGTCTTCAGCGTCACCTAAGATCGGTGTTTTGTAAAAAGGGTTTTGCGTCCTGGTTAATGACTCTTGATCGCTCTTCAGCGTTAGTGCGATCGATGGTTTGGAGGTACGGTCTAAATATTGTTGTGGTAGGTTGTGGGAGTGTGTCCCAGGGGAAGATTGTATAAGTGTGGCATGTGATCACTTGATTGATTAAAGATGTAAACCAAGTATGAAGTTTGTGATGGTGTCGTTAAATTAAAGATTCATGCCTGGAGGGCACTTGGCATATTGGGTTGTGAACTGGGGAGGATTACCCCGATTGTGATGGTTGTTCTTGTGTGTTATGAGAAAAATGGGAGTTATTATGGACCTTTGAAAGGTTATCAGACTAGTTCAGTGTGATCAGAATCGGCTTGAAGTCGAGGGATAGATGTAATGTGAATAATGGCTCTATATCAGGCCAGATGTGTGCATTTTAGTAACGCGGTCCTCATGGAGGAGTAGTTAGGTTGATGTTTCATTGTCAGATATTTCGCGTAGTGATACATTGCGCCCTGTGAGTTGTGAGATGACTTGAGAAATTGCTATGTGTTGAGAATCTGTGTAGGAATGACGTTATATGAGCATCTTGGCTCTTGAAATTCAGATTGTACATCGCACCTCAGTTGTGCTTGATTTTTGTAGCTTATAACGCTATATGTCCCTCAGAGATATTATTATGCACTTAGCATGCTTATGATCGATACTCAGTATTTTGTTGTAATAAGCAAATTTGGCTCGATGTGCATCTCCTTATGTGAGATCTATGTGTGGATCGGGTGGCACGCCGCCATGGGTATGTTATCTGGATCGGGTTGCACGCCGCAACAGTGTGATGTTGAGTATTAGTTTTCTATATGCTATTTTGTATGCCTTGCTTCCTGTTTTCTAAGGAAAGTCCGTATTAGTGCATGGGATTGGTAATTCCTTCCAAAGTTTGTTTTTTTTTGTATCGCATTTGAATTGGTAGCCTATTGGCATATTAGGGCATCATATGCGGCTTTTGATTATGTCTGGGGGTGGATTATTGCCTGAGTTGTTCGTAATGGGTGAGATGAGATCATTGAATTCGAGATCAGCGCAATCTAAGTATATGAAGTAAATTAAGGGGCTAAGACCATTGTTTGGTTTATAATAAGGTGATAGTTCTTGCCAGAAGTATAGACCCAATGAATTGTTGATTCGGCGGTGTTATGAATTTATACAGATCTCATCCGTCGTGTCGGTATTGTAAGAATTTGAACAAGACCTATGTATGTCATGCAGAGCATGGGATGTGTAATGATTTTTCTTCTAGATGGGATCAATGGAAGTTCTTGACTAGTGGAGTACGTAAACGTTCATGGTTCGGAAGGGAGTTGAAGTCCTCATGTTACCTTAGGATGATGTGGTATATGCGATATCTGGTGAAGGATTGAGATTTACGTGTGTAAGGTTATGGTTCAGTTCTGAATGGAAATTCATAACATTCATAGGTAGTACGGGCAGCTTTAGGTAATTAGAGAAATGAGCTTCAGATGATTCGGGTGAATGATCTTCAGATGATTAAGGAAATTGTATTTCTAATCATAGTGATTTGTAGATGTATATGTTTCAGGAAAAAAAAGGCAATGTGATTAAGTTGATGACACTTCAATAGTATTGCGGCACTTTAGGGCTGGATCGACTGCTGATATTGAAGTTGCTTGTATGGAACATGGAAATCTTAGAGTATTTATCGTGGGATGAAGAGTTTTCTATCGGTATTCGGGAGTTGTGTGCAGCGTCTATAATTAGAAGTTATCATTACAAGTGTTTGAGTTATGTGAAATATGAAGTGATTGCACCTAAGACTGCAAGTATGGGTGATTACAGCTTGTTCAGGCTTATTCTGAAAATAGATGTGAGATTCTGATCTTGTGAATCATTTCAGGAGTGGAATGTGGTTCAAAGACTTATGGGCTAGGTTGGAATATGGAAATGCAGTTTCATTGTGCTATCGGACCTATATGAGATAGGGTGACATGGGATCATCCCCGGGTATATGCATGGTAAGGTCATTCAACTACGAGTTGGCTTTTAGAGCAACTCTGAGTACGTTCGAGGACGAACGTGTGTTTAAGTGGGGGAGAATGTAACGACCCGACTAGTCGTTTTGAGCTTTTGCACTTTGATCGCCAGTTCTCGGGCATGACTTACCCCGTGTAATGTATTATGACTAATGTAGATTGTTGGTTTTGGTTTTCAGGAAAATTTGGAATGAATTTGAAAGAACAGTCTCAGTTGAAAGCTTTGAATTTGAAAGGTTTGACCAAGAGTTGACTTATATGTATATGAGCTCGGATCGGAATTTTTATGATTTGGTTAGCTTCGTTGGGTGATTTATGACTTAGGAGCGCAATCGGAATTAATTTTGGAGGTCCGGTGAAGAAATTAGCTCATTTTGGCGAAGTTAGTATTTAGGCGATTTCCGGTTGATAGGTGAAATTTTGATCTGACGGTTGGAATTGAATTACGAGAATTTCTGTAGCTTCGTTATGTCATTTTGGACTTGTGTGCAAAATTTGAAGTCAATCGGACGTGATTTGATAGGTTTCGGCATCGGAAATAGAAGTTGGAAATTCTAAAATTCATAAAACTTGGATTGGAGGTTGATTCATGATTTTAGCATTGATTGATGTGATTTGAGGTCTCGAGCAAGTCCGTAATATATTTTGGGACTGGTTGGTATTATTGGTCGGGGTCCCGGGGGCCTCGGGTGTGTTTCGAATGCCCAACGGGTCATTTTTGGAAGATTTTTGCCGTTTTGAGCATAAATGTAATGATCTAAAGGTTCATTTTTAGTTCTAGAGATCCAAATTTGATTTCAACACTTCCAGAATTTAAATCATGAATTATAGGACTGATCTGGAAATTTTGGTTTAATTTCATCAAGTCGCGATTGGGTTTTTGACGTGAAATGTGAGTTAATTATTTAAAAAGCGAAATGGGTATTGAACTGAGCAAACGAGCTCCAAATTGAGTTTCGATTGAAGGGTTGTGTTTGTATTATTATTTGTGACTCATAGGAATAAGAATCGTCTAATTCCAAGTTCGTATGATGGAGTTAGAGCCATTTTAGTGAAAACTGGTTGTGCTGCAAATTTCTTAAAAGCTGTTGTATTTTCTGCAGCAGTGAACAGTACCCGCGTGTGCACAGTAACCGCGTGGGTGAACGGTGAACGGTGACCTCATGTGCATGAACAGTGCCCCCGCATGAACAGTACCGAAAATTTCTGGACAGATTTAATGTCCAGCAGCCCGAGTTTGGTCATTTTTTTAGACTTCCAAGCTCGGATTTTGGGCGATTTTTAGCAAGAAATCTTGGGAAATCTTGAGGTAAGTCACTTGTGATTATTTCTATTCCATAATATTGAATTATCATTGAATAATCCGACTAGATTACATTTTTTTGAGGAGTAAATTGAAGATTTAGGCCTAGGGATTTGAAAATAAGATTTGAAGATTTGAGGGGTCATTTGAACTCCGATTTTGGTAAATTTTATATGTACGGACTCGTGGCGAGACGAGGAATCCGATGATGTGACTTTCATAATTTTTCGAGAAGTGGGCCCGGGGCTCGGGTTTTGCGAATTTCGTGAATTTCGATATTTTTCAAGTCTTTTCGATTGGGTTATATTCCCTTAGCCTATTGTAATGTATTTGTTGTGGTTTTGACCAGATTCGACGCGCGAAGAGGTAAATTCGAGAGGCAAGGGCATAGCGGAGTAGACGTTGGATCGTCTTGAGGTGAGTAATGATTTTAAATGATGCACTGAGGGTTTGAAACCCCGGATTGCACAACATACTGATATGTTGAGATGAGACACGTGTTGTATGACGAGCGCGGGGTCATTTGCTATTGGGGATTGTGACTTGGTCCATCCCAGTTGATATTTTTACCGCGTAATTGATAAAGATTTATTGTTTTTTCACTATGATTGGGCTTATTGCCATATTTGAGTTTCGTGCCAATTATCTGAAATCTTTTGTGAATTTACATCACTATTTTCCTCACGAATTGAAATATTATTTGAACTCAATCCAATTGAATTATATTATTTTGTGAACTCAGCTACATTTATACTCAACTCGAGATTTAATGATATTTATAATGCTGTTGAGCTGAGCACTATTGTTTTACTGATGCCCAAGAGGCTTATGATTATTTTCTGGACTGATTGAGGCCGAGGGCCATACGTGAGGATATGTTGAGTGATGTGAGGAGGCTTTCAGGCCTCGAGTGTTATATGAGGAGGCTTTCAGGCCTCGTGTGTGATGTGTGAAGGCTTTCAGGCCTATTGATATTGCGCTTGGGCTGTAGGAGCCCCTCCGGAGTCTGTACACACCCCCAGTGAGTGCAGGGTACCCAGGTGAGTTGGGAGTGGGCCCGAGAGGCCGTTGCTTGTGTGTGGTGAGTTGGGAGTGAGCCCGAGGGGCTGATGTTGTGTGCTAGTGAGTTGGGAGTGAGCACGAGGGGCTGATACTATACTGAGATTTACATATTGAGCCCGAGGGGCAAGCTTTTGATTTATCCTTACTGTGGAAATTATTTGTCTTTACTGTTTTAAAAGAAGAATTATCTGATACTCACTATTTTACTGTATAACTGATTTTACTGCTTGGGATAGCGCTATATTGTGCCGTTATGAGATTTCATGTTTTCAGTCGTTATTTATTTTTATTACTCACTGGGTCGGAGTACTCACATTACTCCCTGCACCATGTGTGCAGATACAGGCAGAGCTGAGTTCGCTCCTGAGCGCTGATTCTTTCCAGACCAGGCGGTGACTAGGAGTAACGAGGTAGCTGTTGACGTCCGCAGCCCCGTTTTCTCCCTTATCTTTGTTATTTATGATAATTCCAGACTTTGTAAAATATTAGTAAACTCTGTAGTAGCTCATGACTTGTGACACCCCGATTTCGGGCTGAGTTGGGAGGGTTTTCCTTGTTCTATCACGTTTATTTCGCATTTAAGATTATATTGCCCATGATTTAGACTTATTCCTGCTAAGTAATTATAAAGAGATGTACTGTTTTGTTGATTGGCTAGCCTTGTCCTCACGAGAGGCACCATCAAGACCGGGTTGGGATTTTGGGTCATGACATATCCAGCCTCCACAAAGCATCGGCGGACATAGCCACTCCATCCCTAGTCTGAGCTACTACACCCGGCTGAACTGCTCCAACTGGCGGAACCGCTAGAATCTGAATCTGGGGAGCCACTTGCTCTAGAGTGCGAGTAGCAGGAGTCTGAGCCCCTCCTCCAGCCTGAGAAGTGGCTAGTGCTACAGGAATCGAACCTGCTTGGGTGACACTCTCCATGAGGCCCACCAATCGGACCAGAGCGTCTTGAAGAACTGGGGTGGCAATGAACATCTCTAGGACCTAAGCTGGGCCCACCAGAACTATTGGTGCCGGAACCTCCTCTTCAAAATCAACCTGAGGCTCCGCCACTGGTGCTACTGCTCGGGGCTGAGCTCTACCCCTACCTTGGCCTCGCCCTGTACCCCTAGTGGAAGATGCTGCTGGGGGCTCGGGCTGCTGAGCGGTAGATAAGGAAGCGTGTGTTCTCGTCATCTGCGAACGGATAGAGTAGAATTCAATTAGCATTGAGAAACAAATTCGCACGACAAGAAAGAACAAATGTGAAATTTTTCCTAACTCTGTAGCCTCTAGGGGATAAATACAGACGTCTACGTACCGATCCCTCAGACTCTACTAAGCTTGTCTGTGAATTGTGATACCTCTGTAACCTAGAGCTCTGATACCAACTTGTCACGGCCTGGATTTTCCACCCTCGAGAGTCGTGATGGCGCCTACTAATAAGAGCTAGGAAAGCCAATCCTTAACTACGTTTTTCATTATTAAATTACTTACCTTTTTTTTCAATTACCAGCGATGACATGAAAACAGTGGAATTAATTAAATAAGCGGAAGTCAACAATTTTTATAACTCAAGACTACGTCTATTACAACTTTCAAAACCTCAATACCCAAAACCTGGTGTCACAGTGTCACAGACTGTCTAAGAGTCACTACAAATAAGGCCTGAAAAAAATACAATAAATTGTTTCTGAACGAAAGAAAATGAAATAGGGAATAGAGATAGAGGGAGATGTCAGGGCCCGCGAACGCCTGCAGGTCTACCTTGGGTCTCCGGGTGGACTGAAGGAAGCCCTCCAACTACTGTCCGTAAGCTGCTCCGGGATCTGCACTCAGTGCAGAGTGTAGTATCAGCACAATCGACCCCATGTGTTGGTAAGTGTCTAGCCTAACCTCGGCAAAGTAGTGACGAGGCTAGGACCAGACTACCAAATAAACCTGTGCAATTTATTTATATACAGCAGAAAGGAAAAATACAGAAATGACCAGTAAATTTGGGAAGGGGAAACAGGTTGTGGGGGAAATAACGGTTCCGAATAGAAAGCATCAAGTAAGGAAAGTAACAACATAACAAATATCATCAAGAATAAGAAATCAACAATTTGCACCGCATCACCTTTCGTGCTTTTACTCTCGTCCTCACCAAATCAATCATATAATAACAATGTGCACGGCATCACCCTTCGTGCTTTACACTCTTTCCTCACAATAGCAAACAATACAAGGCATCACCCTTCGTGCTTTTACTCTCTTTCCTCACCATATAGTCAATGATAATCGGTACGGAATGGTACATCGTACGGCACGGCATCACCCTTCGTGCTTTACACTCTTTCCTCACCATAGCAAACAATGCACTGCATCACCCTTCATGCTTTAATGCTCTTCCTTACCCAAACAACAATCACAAACAAAGGGGCAAGGGAGTAAACAAATAATAATAGAAATCCCGGCAAGGGAACACAATTAAACAGTTAAATCCCGACAAGGGAACAATATCAATAATCTCAGCATCACGGCAAGGGAGATAATCAACAAACATCCCGGCAAGGGAGCAATTTAATAACGTTTTCTCTTTCTTTCACTTTTACTTCCTAACTCACTTTACTACTTGAGCCAACGTTACAAAGGGTTCAATCATTTCATATATTTTCACACTTGGTAATATAACTCGAGCCAATGCTCCTCAAAGTTCAAAGGTCACAATTTCTTTCACAAGCTTTTCACAACATATAGAAATCATCACTAAGGCATGAAAAACACAAAAATTCAGGATATTCACAATGTAAAGACTCACGGTCATGTTAGACACCAACGTATAGATACTCGTTACCATGCCTATATGTCGTACTCAACAATTATCACATAGCAAATAGGACTCAACTCCTAATCCCTCAAGCTAAGGTTAGACCAAACACTTACCTCAAACTTCCACGGCCAAGTCAATCTTCAATTACCGCTTTTCCTCTCGAATTCGGCTCCAAATCAATTGTATCTATACATGAATGACTTCATAACATCAACAAATGCTAAACAATTCGAATCCATTGCCTAATTATAGCTTTTCCATCATTCTTTCAAAAACCCCAAAAATCGACCCCGGGCCCGCTTGGTTAAAATACGAGGTTCGGACCAAAATCAAATCACCCACTCATCCAGGAGCCCGAATATATAATTATTTTCAGAATTCTACCCCAAAACGAGGTCTATATCACAATTAATTAAAAAGTCCTAACTCTACCCAATTCCCTAATTTCTACCCTTAATTACATGTTTTAAGCCTAGAAATTCAATAGATGTTGATGAAAATGGAATGAAATAAGTTAAAGATTACTAACCCAAGAGTTTATGGTGAAAGGATGCTTCAAAAGTCGCCCTAAAACTTTGGAGAAGAAAGAGTTTGTGAAATTTTGATGAAATCCTGTAATGGGTTCTGTTTTGGGACTCTAAAATAACTGGGCAAAATCCTTCTTCGTGTTCGCGATAAGCTCAATGCGATCGCGATGAGTCAGGTCTGAAGACCTTCTTGTTCGCTACACTGGGCTCGTGTTCGCGAGGCTTTAGCACCTCGAGCCCTCGCGTTCATGGGCCAGTGGCCGCGTTCCCGTAGAACAAACTGATGGCCCCTCCCCTTACACCCTACGCGTTCGGGAGCGGAAGGACGTGTTCGCGAAGGGTCTCCCCCTTGAGCTTCGCGTTCGCATCTCATCCTCCGCGTTCGCGAAGAAGTCAAAATGGCACCTGGGATCCTTGCCTTACGCGTTCGCGAAAGGGACCACGCGAACGCGAAGGGTAAAATCCCTGGGCACTAACAGCAGAAAACCTGCAACATTTTTTAAGCCAAAAATCTTTCCGAAACACTCCCGAGCTATCGGGGCTTCTAACCAAACACATGCACTAACTCAAAAACATCATACAAACTTATCCATGTGATCAAATCACCTAAATAACCTCAAGAACAACGAATTAAACCTCAAAACCAAGGATGTTTTTCCAAAATTTCATAAAACATCAACTTTAGCAATTTAGGTCTGAATCACGTCAAACGGACTCCGTTTTCAACCAAATTTTACAGAAATGACTTAAACCATATATAAAACATGTACCATGCATTGGAACTAAAATACGGGCCCGATACCAACATGTTCTAATCAAAATTCATTTCAAAATTCCTTAAACAATTTCTGAAAACAATTTTACTTAAAAATTCATTCCTCGGGCTTGGGACCTCGGAGTTCGATTCTGGGAATACGCCCGCATCCCATATTTTCCTACGGACCCTCCGGGGTCGTCAAATCACGGGTCCGGGTCCATTTACCCAAAATGTTGACCGAAGTCAAATTTATTCAATTTAAACTAAAACCTTAGCATTTTTCACATAATTTCATATTTAAGCTTTCCGGCTACGTGCCCGGACTGTGCACGCAAATTGAGGCAACCCTAAATGAGGTTTTCAAGGCCTCGAAAGCACAGAATGCAATTAAAAGCAAGTGATGACCCTTTGGGTCGTCACATATATATATTATATAAGGCAATATATAATTATACTATACATACTATATATATTTATATAGCTATATATAAGCAATTTATATTAGTATATACATATATAGTTTACAAGAAATTGCCTCAGATAAAAAAAAATTAAAAACAAAAAGCCCGAAACGAAAAAGCCCGTTTAGGCCCGCGGGCCAATCCCATTTAGCCCGGGACCATGTGGGCTTAGGACAGCAGTGGGCCGGTTCCACTCATTTGGCCCGTTAGGCCCAGGACTGTTTGGCCCGGGATCGCCTAAGCCCAAGCCCATTTAGGCCCGAGCCCAGACCACAATACAGCCTTACCTTAATATCCTCTCATGATACAATATGCCCCAAGAATGCTACTGACTCTAGCCAAAATTCACACTTGGAGAATTTAGCATATAGCTTCTGCTCTTGAAAGGCGTGAAGCACTACTCTCAAATGCTGCTCGTGATTTCCCAATCTATATGAGTATATCAAGATGTCGTCTAAGAGGACGATAACAAGGGAATCAATATAAGGCCTGAACACCCGATTCATCAAGTCCATAAAATCTGTTGGGGCATTAGTCAAGCCAAAGGACATCACCAGAAACTCATAATGGCTATATCTAGTACAGAAAGCAGTCTTCGGGATATTTGAGTCCCGAATCTACAGCTGATGATACCCCGAGATCAAGTCGATCTTAGAGAACACCCTAGCACCCTGCAACTGGTCGAACAAATCATCAATGCACGGCAATGGGTACTTGTTCTTGATGGTAGCCTTGTTCAATTGGCGGTAATCAATGCACATCCGCATAGTCCCATCCTTCTTCTTCACAAACAATACTGGTGCACCCCAAGGTGACACACTCGGTCTAACAAACCCCTTTGCTAACAACTCCTCAAGCTGCTCCTTCAACTCCTTCAACTCTTTCAGAGCCATACGGTACGGTGGGATAGATATAGGCTGGGTGCCTGGAGCCAAGTCTATACAAAAATCAATATCACAATCTAGTGGCATGCTAGGAAGGTCAGAAGGAAACACATCGGAAACTCCCGGACTATAGAACTGAATCAATCGTCAGAGACTCTGCGGTGGTGTCCCGAACATAAGCTAGATAAGCCAAACAACCCTTCTCGACCATGTGCCGAGCCTTCATAAAAGAGATGACCGGACTAGATGTACTAACTAACACTTCCATTCCAACCTTGGCAACTCTGGCATTGCTAAGGTAACAGTTTTAGCATGGCAATTTAGGACGGTGTGGTATGGGGATAACCAATCCATGCCCAGGATGACCTCAAAGTCGGTCATATCAAGCAACAAGAGGTCTCTAGTCTCAAAACCATAGAATGTGACCACACAAGACCGGTAGATCCAATCCACAACTACGGAATCGCCACAGGAGTGGACACATGAATAGGAGTACCCAAGGACTCACGAGAAATATCTAGAAAATGAGAAAATAGAGATGATACATATGAATAGGTAGACCCTAGATCAAGTAGCGCTACAGCATCCCTACCGCAGATAAAAATAATACATGTGATAATGCCATCTAAGGCTAATGCATCTGGTATGGCCGGAAAAACATAGAATCTGGCTGGAGCGTCGGCTGGCTGGCCTCCACCTGACTGAGCAGTAGCTGGCTAACCTCTCCCTGCCTGGCCTCCACCTCTAGGTCGGCCCCTACCAGTCTGTCCTTCGCCTCTGGGCGGCTGGGCAACCGGTGCTGAAATCATGGGATGCTGACCCTGCTGCACTGCCTTGCCCCGAATCCTAGGGCAGTATCTCCTTATATGACCTAGATCTCCGCACTCGAAACAACCTCGCGGTGTGGTGACTTGCTGCCCTGATGTCTGACCCTAATGGCCTGTAGACCCACTGGAAGAAGCCGGAATAGCCGGTGGGTGGTATGAATTCTCTGGTATAGCACTGAAATAGGAGCCAAAAGAACCCTAGGAACCTGAATACCCACTGGAAGAACCTAGAATAGCTGGCGGACGGTAAGAACACTCTGGTATGGCACTGAAATAGGGGTGCACTGGAGCACCTTGAGGAGGTGGTGGTGCTGAATATGGGGGCATGCTGGGCTGACCCCTCCCGAACTAACCTCTTCCCCTAGCCGGGGCACCTCTGAACTCTCCAGAGAATCGATCTGTCATGTCCTGTTGTATCTACTCTCTACCTCTCAGACGTTAGCCTTCAACCCTTCAAGCAATCTCCACTACCAGCTGATAAAGAGTCCCCATCTCAACCCCTCGGGTCATGTTGGTCTTAATACCAGAATGCAACCCTGCAACAAACCTTTGCACCCTCTTTGCGTTAGTAGAAAGTAACATCAGTGCATGGTGGGATAACTCAGAAAACCTTGCCTTATAGTCCATCACCGACATCTGATCCTGCTCAAGCTGCTCAAACTGATACCGCAGCTCTTCCCTCTCAAAGGGTGGAAAATACTATCCAGGAAAAGCTGTGTGAACTGACCCCAAGTAATGGGAGGAGAATCCGCTGGCCTGCCAAGAATGTAATACTGCCACCATCTACATGTCCTACCCTCCAGCTGGAATGTAGTGAAGTCAACCCCATGAGACTCAAATATCCTCATGTTGTGCAATCTGTCCCTACACCTATCAATGAAATCCTGAGCATCATCATGACGCTCACCTCCGAAGATGGGAGGGTGTAACCTAGTCCATCTGTCTAGCAACTTCTGCGGATCACCGTCCGCAGCCGGTCTGGGCTCGGGTACCACTGTAGCAACTAGCTGAGCCCCATCCGCAGGTAGTGCACCCAGAGTCTGATACACTACAGATGCATGACTAGGAGCCTGGGCAGTAGGGGTCTTTGCCTCTCTCCTACCTGAGATTTGGTTGGGTCTGCTAGAAATAAACCAGTCTGAGTCATGGTGTCCATGAACCGTAATATACGGCCCATGACCTCCTGGAAACCCGGTGTTATCATGAATTTCGTCGGGACAGGCTCAGCCGCGGGCACCTCACCCTGCTATTCAATGATAGAGTCCCTTGCAGGGTCCACCGGTGGTGCAATTGGAGCAGCTCTAGGACGCCCTTGTCCCCTACCTCGGGCTGGTACCCTCCCCCGGCCTCTGCCTTGACCTCTACCAACGGGGGGAGAAGATCCTCCCGGGTCTAGAACATCTATCGTGCACGTCCTCACTATTTGTGAGAGAATAGAAGAAGGAAATTTAGTATACCATCGACTGCACGATAGAAGGTGAATAAAGAGTAGTTTCCTAATACCTTATAGCCTCTCGAAGATAGATACAGACATCTCCGTACTGATCCGCAAGACTCTATTAGGTTTGACCATGACTTGTGAGACCTACGTGAACCTAGTGCTCTGATACCATGTTGTCATGACCCAAATTCCACTATAGGTCGTGATGGCGCCCAACGCCGTTGTTAGGCAAGCAAATCCTAAAAGACTAGCCAGTTCTTATTTATTTTACCTAACAATCCCAACATGTTCTTGACTTAAATTTTAAAACAAGAGATAATTAACAATCCATAATAATAGATATATAACCCAAAATGAAATTCTATCAATGTGTGGGCCAGGAACCAATGTCACAAGTACTAGGGCAACTAGTAGAATGTACAAAAGAATATAACTACACTACTCCTTAGGATAAGATAGATAGATATAACCAAAAAGAAAAGAAGAGACTCCGGCTTGCTACAGAATGGCTCAGAAGGGGCAGCTCATCGTGAAGTCTCGATCAAGTATTAGGAGTGTGCGCCGGCTGGATAGCTAGATGCACCCGCCTCAGATCCTGTAAAGTTAAGTACAGAAGCATAGTATGAGTACATAAACAACATGTACCTAGCAAGTATCCAGTCTAACCTCAAAGAAGTAGTGACGAGGAGTCGACTTGACACTTACTAAGGTCAATATCAATAATATTCAAGGATTTCGCTAAGAATGGGTAGCATGAATATAATGACAGTCTCAGAATCAAGGAGAAAATGATATACCAATTTCAGTCATGTCATATAATAATTAGCATTTCAAGGCATTTAAAACAGAGTAAATCATGGATAAATTCCACATAAATAACATGCGCACATTATGTCGAGGCCGTACGGCCCGGTCCAACATAATATTAAATTGTTCACTGTCAGAGGGTTGAATGGCACGAACCATAATGCATCTATTTCTACCAAGGCGATCGGCCCGATCCACAAATAGCAATTTTTATCAAGTAAGCACACATTGCTCATTTATAGTCAAATAAATTCATACAAGTTCTCAAGTAAGGCGTACATTCATTTATAATTATTTGCAATTCATAGCATGTCCTAAGCGATCTTAGTATCTAGAAAAAATGTAGGCATTTGCATGTATAGAATGATACGAGTCCTAAACTACCCGGACAATTAGTATAATAGTAGCTACGCACGGACTCTCGTCATCACGTACGTATGTAGCCCCCACAAATTGTCACAAGCATCTATTTATTTCACCTAGGGGTTTATTTCCCTCTTACGAGGTTAGAAAGGAGACTCGCCTTGCTCCAAATCTTACTTCCAAACTCAAGAATGTGCTCAAAACCTTCAATTCGGAGACGAACAATCCAAAACTAATCAAACGAGGTAAGAACTAGTCAATACAAGCTCAAGAGATCATATTCTAGCTATTAAATTAATTTTCCAACCCTAAATGCAAAGTTCCTAAAATTCATCCCCGGGCCCACGTGCCCGGATTCCGGAAAGTTTTGAAGAAATTTGTTACCATAACTAAAGGATCAAGAATATATGATTTTTACTCCATCCCATAATAAATTTCGTGGTTAGATCTTGTTTTTATCAAAATCCTAGGTTTTACTCTAATCCCATGATTTTCACTAATTTTTATGTGTTAATCTACCCAAAACCCAAGTATTAAACTCACATTAAGTGGAAATAACTTACCTCACAATGCTAGGTTGAAATCCCCTCTTTGGAAGCTCCCAAATCGCCCAAGTATAGAAGTGAAATGAAATAAATGGCCTAAGTCCCGTTATTAAAAGTTGTGTCCAGCTCTCTAATGTCGCATTTGCGACATTAGGCTCGCAAATGCGAAGGTCGCAAGTGCGACAAAATCATCGCAAATGCGAACCTGGGCTCCCTCTGCAAGGATCGCAAACGCGACAAAAGGGTCGCAAATGCGGACCCTGCTGGGTTCGCAAATGCGACGACTGCCTAGCCCAGGCTTCTTTGCAATTACAAAGCCTTCCTCGCAAATGCGAACAATTCCCCGCATTTGCGAGACCTGCAACACTGCCCAGAAATACCAGAAAAACTGGAGTATTTTCGCTCCAAACACACGTCCGAAACTCACCCGAGCCCTCGGGGCTCCACACCGAATACTCACACAAGTCTAACAACATCATACAAACTTGTTCGTGCGATCAAATCGCCGGAATAACATCTAAAACTACGGATTTAACACCAAAACACATGAAATCCTTAAGAACATTTTAAATTCCTATTTTTACGACCGGACGTCCGAATCACGTCAAATCAATCCCGTTTCTCACCAAATTTCACAGACATGACTTAAATGTTATATTGGACCTGTATCGGGCTCCGGAACTAACATGTGGGCCCGATACCAACATGATCAAACTTTATTCAATTTCTTTAAATCCTAAAATTTTCAGTTTAATAATTTTTAACAAAAATTCACTGCTCGGGCTAGGGACCTCGGAATTCAATTTCGGGCATACGCCCAAGTCCGATATTTTACTATGGCCCCTCCGAGACCATCAAAATACGAGTACGATTCCGTTCACTAAAAATGTTGACCAAAGTCAAACTTGGCATTTTAGGCCAACCTTAAGGAACCAAGTATTCTGATTTCAACCCAAACTCTTCCAAATCCCGAACCAACCATCCCTGCAAGTCATAAATTAGTTAAAATAAGTACGAGAAGTCTTATTTAGGGGAACCGAATTCTAGAAAGCAAAACGACCAGTCGGGTCGTTACATATTTTTAAGACATCACTCCACATAACAACAATATATAAATAGCACCGCTCGCGCTTAATGTTATTAATTTATTGATAGTTAGTGATATTTAACAATAATTGATTAATAACACCTCTTTTGATTAGTGTAGTTAACCAATTAAAGTAATGGCTTCAAACAAGAATCATCTTAATTGAGTGCACCAAGTGAGAAAAAGCCTATTTGGATTAGCCTTTTCTAAACCAATAAACTTGTTTAATCCTTTCTCTTCTCTCGAATAAGAAACAAATAACAAGATAAAGATTTCACGAAGTGATATAATTATATTAAATAATAGAAATAATCAATATCAAATACCTTGATGTATAATGATAATAAAGAGAAAACCTCAATATAAGAAGATAATAAAATTAAAATAATTATTATAACAATTTTGTACGTTCATTTAGTATCCCGACCAAAGAAAATTACTCCATTATAGAGAAAAGATAAAATAGAAAAATACTATTCCTACAATAATTAAAGTTGGTGTACTCTGCACAAGAATGGTTCGACCTTCTACTGAAAATTTATGCCTATTTATAGAAAATTATGACCGTAAAATTCTCAAGGATATCATCCTTGGATTGGAGATGACATCCTAGCTCTTAAATCAATTTCTTCAAGGTACCTCTTTCCACGGATGACATCCTTAGAATTGAGGATGACATCCTTGGATTGGGGATACAATCCTTAACCTTTTTGATGTCTCTGACTGAACACTCTTTTTCTTTCTTTTCTTTTCCTGCAATATTTATTAATAAATTATACAAATATTGAACAAAAAGTCATATCTATAAATAAAGTAATTATTTATTTAATATAATATATACCTAAAAACATACATAATATATACTTATCAGATATCACGGCACAGATCTCGTCCGATGTCGGTTACGGATCAGTAATTAACGAGAAAGGGAGATTTTTACCTTTTTTAAACTTGTATTAGGGATGAAATTCTCCTATTATGTAAAGGGGAAATTTTCTTTGATAAAACACATTGTAACATGCGAACCAAGGCATACAAATTCATTATTTGCTTTCTAGCTATTGAAAAGTTCTAACTTTATTGTTGATCCGATCGAGGATAAAATTACTGTTCAACCCAAGTTCGAGTTGGGCCGTAACATTACAATTAATTTGATTATTCATTTTGTCTTTAACTTGTTTATCTAAAATTCTTAATTATTTGTATTGAATCAATTCACATATCCTTGAAACCATGTATAAATTTAATTATTATTCATCTTAAAGATAAACAATTACTGCTGCAGGATATAATAAAACATACAGTAATAGAAAACAAAGCAATGGAAGAAGTGAGAATTGCGTGTCTTCAAGTATGCCTGATTTTATATACTTAAATGCACGATATTTACAAGCAGTACATGTTCCACATTAGGAATGGGTTATTACCCAAGATTGGATTGACTACTCTAAAATAGCAAAACGGTGTTAATTGGAAAAATACTATACACTATGAAGAAAATCTAAACAACAAATAAATAGAGGCGGATCCTCAATTTGATAGTTAGGGGTGTCACTATTTAATGTAAACTTACTACTAATTGAGGAGGTTGAGTAAGGTGTACATATAATCAATTTTATTTTGAATTAATTCGATTCGCTTTATAAGATTTTTCGGGCATAAATAAACATGTGATAACCAAACTGAAAATGTTTGGTCCTTTACTCGAAATCATGAAAAAATTAACACTAACTAGATAAGTAAATGAATATTCAAATAAAAAAATTGAGATATAAAAAAATACAGAAGCAAATTTAAATTTATAGTTCAAATAAACAATAAAAATATGGTTGTTCAAAGAGAGGAAATACAAAGACGGACATAAAAGGATTAAGAAAAAGGAAAAAAAATGAAAAAAGAGAACAAGCGAGGAGGAGAGGAACAGTAAAATTAAACTGGTAAGATGAGAGAGGCTAAGTATAGATCCTGGCCATGCGCCTGGTAAGAAAAACTTGGACCATGGCACCTAAGATCACTTTGTGGCTAAGGGTGCCACTTCTTAGTTATGACCGTTTTTATTTGAAAATACCAATGATATATGAACCTCTACTCAAGCGACCGGACGGCGTACCACCCCTTTCCTTCACATAGATCTGTCCCTACTAAGAAAGACACAACAGTTAACATGAAAGATAAGATAAGAGTTGTATGTGAAAATTTAATCAACTAAAGAGTCCAATTTATAGGAGGTAATCATGAGGACCAAACCCAGAGACAAAGGGACGGAGCTAGAGTAGAATTTGTGGGTTCGATGGAACCCAGTATATAGTTTTTGTTCAAATCTTGTATTTATCTTAAAAAATTTATTGAACCCAATAACATAAACTAATTAGAATTTCAAACCCACAAACTTTAAATTCGGGCTCTGCAGACAAAAATTATCGGAAGGAGAAGAGAAGCACCAAAAGAAAAATCAGGAACAGGTGGTAAAAAAACTGGTGTTGACCCCATACAAGATGCCAAATCTATAGTTCCAACTTCCAGTGATCGTTGAGCTTTGCTAGCAGAGATAACGGTAAAATCTAGTTTAAAAGTTACCTAAATCTTATATTCAGGGTGGAGGTACAATTCTACTTATAGTTCAGTAGAACGCAAATATATATATATATATATATATATATATATATATATATATATAATATTTGTATTTAAAAATTCACTTAATATATATGGATAATTTATCTAGAACTCAATAAACTGCTTTTTGTAAATTTAAAACTTATAAACTCAAAATTTAGCTCTGCCTCAGCCTGTATTGATTTGTGACAAAACAGATTTGCTGGAGGAAGAGATGAAACTTAACATAATGAGATTATGCTCTGTACTAGAAACCGAATCCTTTTAGATTATTGGAAAATATAGATAAAGAAGAACACAAAAGATAAAGGGTTGACCATATGAACTACGAACCTGATTGAAGGCTTGAATTCTTTAAGGCAATCTTTGCAAGATTGCTATGATGCAAACAATTTTAGTTAATAATGACAAGCCTTTTGAATTTCTGCACTAAGTAATGGAGTTTTTAAGAAAAAAGCAAAACTATATTGTTTGACATAGAGAATAAAAGGCGAAGGCTTAAGATTGATGATACTGCTAAAATTCTAAAGAAAACGGATGGTTAGTTGGTTACAATGCTAAAATAGGAAAACACCGTTTATATAATCAGAGTTCCCTCAATGATTTCCTCGAAATCTGGCTTTTTGAAGACAAGAAAATGGAAAATAAGATAAAGACAGTATGGCGCACAAAGTATTCCGTATTCAGGTAGGGTTCGAAAAAGGATCGCATTCAAAGGATTTGATGTAGACAGTCTAACCTAATACAAGCATTAGTGGCTACTTCCACGAAAATTTTGACTTCCTATGATGAAGAAGAAGAAAAAAGTTCTAATTCATTCAAGATGACTAGGGGTCCAGGTATACACTCGCATGTAATGGTGGCAAAGTAGTTAAAAATATCAGTTATCCATCCATATTATTCAAAAAATGGATTGGATAAGCAACTTTCTAAAAACAAGTCAAATATGGATAAGAATCATATTATCCACTTAAAAATAGATAACCAATTTAATTACATTTAAAAGGACTCAAATTGTGGGTTCATCAAGTTTAAGATACTTGGAATTCTCCCAAAAAGAATCATATTCAAGAAGCCATGGATAATATGGATATTCATAATATGCGGCGGTTAACCCATTTTATATCTGTATTAAATATGGGTTGGGTCAAATAATTTATCCATTTTTGTAATATCCATCTTCGACACTGTTGGTAATTTGTGTTCAAAATCAGAAAATCAGAAAAGGAAGAACATTAGTTCAATAAACAAAACATAGAATAATTCCGAGCCCACAAGTTACCTGCGTGTTCAAAATTAGAAAATCAGAGAAAGAAGAACATTAGTTCAATAAACAAAACATAGAATAATTCTGAGCCCACAAGTTGCTTGTGTGTCCTAATGAATTTAATCCCTTCACTGTTGCCCAAGGTTATGGATTAATTCCTCCCAAGATAGAACGGAATAACTATTCTGTGATAGCGGCACTACAAATCATAGAACTTCAGCGAACTCAACAAACGGAGCAAATCACACTTGACACTTATATTTATCTAAAAAATAATGCAACAACGTGGAAAAGAGGGAAGAAGTTTTTAAATTTTCTATATATGAAAAATGAGGCCAAGCCTCTAAATTTATAAACAATGAAAGGGTGAGATAAAAAGGTACAATCCAAGAGGTGCCTCCTCCATTTCCCATTCACACTCTTAGAAAAAACGCAACAATCCCCCACATGAATGGGGAATGGTCATGCGTATAAAAACATGCATGAAAACTTGTGTGATTTGTAAGTAAGGATTAATCGCATCTGGATAAGTAGGTTTCCCTTTGAACTTTCGGTAGTGAACATATATCGGATATACTCGGTCAATCGGTAGATTTGAAATCTTTGAACCGTCGAGCTTTGGTGTATACCTAGACAATCATAAGTCACACAATTAATCCTTAACCGTTTTTGGTTCTCATTGTTGTGTTCGTTTCAGTCATGAACACCGCCTGGTTTCATAAGTGCATAGAGAATTAGCCTTACAAAACTGTAACGACCCGGCCGGTCGTTTCATGAGTTACAGCTCAATTTTCCCCATTCTTCTTCTTATTGCTTTGCTTATCGGTTCTATGTGTGATCGGGTTGGTTGGCTCGGGTTCGGAAAGATTTTGAGAAGGTTTGAGACACTTAGTCTCTTTTGAGGAAGCTTAAGTTGGAAAAATCAACCGGATATTGACTTATATGTTAGAGGGCTCGGATGTGAGTTCTGATAGTTCGGATAGCTTCGAGAGGTGATTTGAGACTTAGGAGCGTGATCGGAATGTGTTTTGGAGGTCCAGAGTAGATTTAGGCTTGAATTGGCAAAATTGGTATTTTGGTGTTTTCGGTTGATAGGTGAGATTTTAATATAGGGGTCGGAATGGAATTCCGGGAGTTGCAGTAGTTCCGTTGCATCATTTGGGATGTTTGTGCAAAATTTCAGGTCATTCGGACGTGGTTTGGTATACCTTTTGATCAAAGCGTAATTTAGAGGATTTTGGAAACCTAGGCTTGAATCCGATGTGTTTTGGTTGATTCGATGTTGTTTGAGGTGTTTTGAAGATGGGTATAAGTTTGAATGGTGGTTTATGATGTGTTTGTGCTTTTGGGTTGAGGTCCCGGGGTCCTCGGGGTGATTTTGGATGGTTGGCGGAAAGTTTGGAAGTTGGTTTTGGTAGCTGAAGATGTGCCATTTGCTGTCATAACCGCACCTGCGGCTAGGGGACCGCAGGTGAGGTCTCGTAGAAGCGAAGAGGGAGCCGCAGATGCGGCTAAGTGGAAGGTTGACAGGAACTGCAGAAGCGGTTGAGGAACCGCACCTGCGATGGCGCATGTGCGGGTTAGGCATCACAGATGCGGAAACTGAGGGGCAGAAGCGGTTCATGGACCGCAAAAGTGGCACCGCAGAAGTAGTTAAAGGGTCGCAGGTGCGGAATCCCTGGGCCAGAAGGTATATAATGTTTCCTTTGCGAATTTTTGGCTAAGTTCTCCATTTACGGGAAGCGAGCTAGGGCAGTGAATTCAACGGAAAATCAAAGAGAATCAGTTGGGTAAGTTCCCTAAGCTTCATTACTTGAGTTTATGATCATTTTCCCATTGGTTAATCATGGTGTTAGTGGGGATTAAGGGTTAAAATTGAGGAAACTAGGGCTTGGTATTGGAGCCCTAGACTTGAGGATTTGAGGGGCTATTTGTGGTCGGATTTTGGGACTTTTGATATGTATGAACTCGTGGGGAGATAAGGAATCTATTGATGTGAATTTTATTGAATTTCGAGACGTGGGCCTGTGGGTCAGGTTTTGGTTAATTTCGGGATTTATGCTATAACTTGATTATTTTCTTATGGGCTTCGTTTCCTTAGCATATTTCGACATCGTGATTCTGATTTTGGATAGATTCGATGCGAGTTGAGGCTTATTCAAGGGGAAAAGGCGTCGCGGGCTAGAGTTCGGACCGGATAGAGGTGAGTAATGATTGTAAATGTTGTCCTGAGGGTATGAAACCCCGGATTTCACATCGGTGTGCTATATTGAGATGACGCACACGCTAGATGATGAACGTGGGGTCATGCACCGTTGGGGATTGTGACTTAGTCCGTCTCGAATGACTGTTTTACCGTGTATTTGATTGAAAACTGTTTGCTATCATCATGTTTTGGGCAAAATGCCATATTTGGGCCTCGTGCCAACTATTTGGACCCTTAGGGGGATTTTTACTGATATTTCCTTACTTTTTTGACTTTATACTTGTACTCAGTCATGTTATATTCTACTGTTTTCATAACTCAGCCATGTTTACTCTGTTTTAATACATTAAATTATATTTTAAATGATAATTTGGGTTGAGCATCATGTTTTACTGTTGCCCGAGTAGCTTATGAGATTCTGACTAAGTAAGACCGAGGGCCTGTGTTGTGAGGATACACTAATTTATGATTATGAGGACGAGGGCCTGAGTTATACGCCACGAGGTGGCTTGATATGAGGCCGAAAGCCTGTTTGATTATGCCACGAGATGGCTTGATATTGCGCTTGGGCCGTAAGGGGATCCTTCCGGAGTCTGCAAACCCCCAGTGAGCGTCGGTACCCATTGTGATATGAGATATAGCCCGAGGGGCTGGTGTTGTTCCAAGATATTGCCCGAGGGGCGGATTCTGTTGACATTGTGCCCGAGGGGCAAATTTTTATGTGTTTATTTGTTCTATCTGCGTTTTGTTGAATTCGTTTAACTCTTAAAAAGGTGTTTTAAAGAGGTTTCTTCTAAACTAAGTGTTTTTACGTGTTTTTACGTGTTTTCATTGTATCATTGCTTTTACTGGTTTTATACTGCTTCTTTATAGCCTATCGATGTGTTTTTACATGATTTCTTATCGATCAGTCTTTATTTGTTATTATTATTACTCACTGAGTTGGAGTACTCACTTTACTCCCTGCACCCCGTGTGTAGATTCAGGCGCTTCAGGTCCTGCTTGTGAGGGTTGAGAGCTTCCAGTAGACTTCGGAGATTCACTAGGTAGTTGCTCGGCGTTCGCAACCCAGTGTTTCTCCCTCTATCTTATTTTCTTCTGTTTTGGTTATGTAATAGTTACGTGGACTCTTCCTGACTTGTAGTTTTTATGATAGATGCTCATGACTGGTGATACCCCGATGTCGGGCTATGTCTATTCCGCAACTGTAGTATTCACCTTATTTTGGGATAATTATTATGTTAAAGACTTAATTCATATTATTTTAACTGCCTAAAAATGATTTAGGAGTATGTCGGCTGGCCTTGTCTTCACGAGAAACGTCATCACGACCGGGTCCAGGTTTTGGGTCGTAACAAGTTAGTATCAGAGCCTAGGTTACATAGGTCTCACGAGTCATGAGCAAGTTTAGTAGAGTCTCGCGGATCGGTAGGGAGACGTCTGTATTTATCCTCGAGAGGCTGCAGAACCTTTAGGAAAAACTTCATATTCTTGAAATTCTTGTCGTGCAAATTTGTTGATCCGAATACTAAACTTCAGTTATGCTATGCTCTCACTAGATGGTGAGGACACTCGCTACCGATCAGGATGGACGAACACCAGTACCACAGTTGTGGCCACCAGAGGTCGAGGACGCAGTCGTGGTCGCAGTATGGGCAGGGGTGTGGCCCGCACAACAGCTAGGGCAGCACCTACAGATCCACCAACCACCCCAGTTCAGGATCAGGTCCCAGTTGTGGACGCTCCAGCAGCACCAGCTCAGACACCAACTGTGCCCATTGTGATTCCGGGTCTTCAGGAGGCCTTGGCTCAGATTCTATCACTATGCACTGGCCTAGCTCAGGCAGTCTTAGTTACTATAGCCATAGCTACTTCTCAGGCCGGGGGAGGCACTCAGACTCCCACCGCTCGCACATCTGAGCAGGTCGTGCAGGGACTTCAGACACCGGGGGCACATCCAGCCCAGCTGGTTGTAGCTGCTCAGGACTTTGTAGCTCCTGCCATGCCAGACGACGAGCAGCGTAGGTTGGAGAGGTTTGGTAGACTTCAGTCTCCGACTTTCAGTGGTGCAGAGGGCGAGATTGCCCAGGGTTTCTTGGATAAGTGTCAGAGGATGCTTCGTACAGCGGGTATTCTGGAGACCAGCGGGGTCGCTTTCACTACTTTTCAATTTTTTGGAGCTGCCTTCACTTGGTAGGAGGCTTTTGAGAGGCGTAGGCCTGTTGGTGCAGCACCCCTTACCCGGCAGCAGTTCTCCGTTCTATTTTTGAAGAAGTATGTGCCACAGTCTTGCAGAGAGGAGTTGCGCAAGCAGTTTGAGTGGTTGTGTCAGGGAGAGATGAACATAACGTAGTATGAGATGAGGTTCTCCAAGTTAGCTCGTCATTCTATTTGGTTGGTTCCGACAGATAGAGAGAGGATTATGAGGTTTGTTGATGGCCTCACTTATCAGTTTCGTATTCTCATGACCAGAGAGAGGGTGACTGGTGCTACTTTTGAGGAGGTTGTAGATATTGCTCGTGAGATTGAGTCAGTTCGTCGCCAGGAGCGAGAGGGGAGGGAGGCCAAGAGGCCTCGAGGATCTGGTAGTTATGGTGGTGCTCCTTCGAGAAGTCAGTTTTAGTACGGCAGAGGTCGTCCATTAAGGCATGCTCAGCCAGCCCTCCCAAGTTATCGTGGGGCGTCATCGGGTCATGGTTCTCATAGCTCTCATCAGGGCCAGTCATCACTTAGTGCCCTTCCAGCTCAGAGTTTGTCCAGTGCTCCCTCAATTCAGGGCTCTTCTATGCCAGGTGCATCTGCTAGTCATTTCGGTGATAGGGGTTCCCTTTAGTCCCCGTCTCCAGCACCCGGGAGTTGCTATGAGTGTAGAGAGATGGGTCATATGTGGAGGCAGTGTCCTCGTCGTCTAGCGGGTTCATCTCAGCAGAGGAGTCAGCCATCGGCTTCAGTTCCAGTTACTTCACCACCACCCACCTACCCAGCTAGGGGTGGAGGTCAGTCAGCTAAGGGTCGCCCTAGAGGGGGAGGTCGATCAAGTGGTAGTCAGGCCCGTTTCTATGCACTTCCAGCTAGACCCGATGTTATTGCTTCCGATGCTGTAATTACAGGTATTGTCTCAGTCTGCCACATTGATGTTTCTGTATTATTTGATCCCGATTCTAGCTTTTCTTATGTGTCATCATACTTTTCTCGTTATTTGGATACGCCCCGTGAGTCTCTTTTTCACCTGTTCATGTATCTACTCCGGTGGGCGATATTGTTGTTGTAGATTAGTGTGTACCAGTCATGTGTGGTGACTATTGGGGGTCTGGAGACCCCGAGTGGATCTTTTACTATTATGTATAGTGGATTTCGATGTTATTTTGGGCATGGATTGGCTATCTCCGTGTCGTGCTATTCTGGACTATCATGTTAAGACAGTGACATTGGCTATACCGGGTGTGCCACGGATTGAGTGGCGAGGTTTGACAGATTATGTTCCCAGTAGAGTAATCTCATTCTTGAAGGCCCAGCATATGGTTGGGAAGGGTTGTCTTTCGTATCTAGCCTTTGTGAGGGATGTCGGCGCAGAGACTCCCAGTATTGATTCTGTTCCAATTGTGAGGGAGTTTCCCGATGTGTTTCCTCCAGACCTACCGGGCATGCCACCGGACAGGGATATTGATTCTGATATTGACCTGGTGCCGGGCGCTTAGCCCATTTCTATTCTATCGTATCGTATGGTACCAGCGGAGTTGAAGGAGTTAAAGGAGCAGCTTCAGGAACTCCATGATAAGGGGTTCATTCGGCCTAGTGTGTCGCCTTGGGGTGCGCCGATTCTATTTGTGAAGAAGAATGATGGAACTATGAGGATGTGCATTGATTATAGGCAGTTGGACAAAGTAACAATTAAGAACAAGTATCATTTGCCTCGCATTGATGATTTATTCGACCAACTTCAGGGAGCGAGAGTATTCTTGATCATGCCCAACTATGCCTTATAAAAAGGACACGCGGACGTTGCAAATATAATCTGAGTATTTAGCCCAGAGTCGAACCCACAAGGAATTAACCTATCAATTGCTCTTGTTAGACTCACTAAATTCTACTGAATCAACTTTCCAAACGTTTTGAATAACAATTGAGAATATTTCTATTAACTATAACTGACTGCAATTAAGTAACTAAAGACTAACTATGATTAAGTTGTAAACAATTAAGAGAAGGATCTAAGGTTGTGATTTCCCCTATTGATGGAATCCCTTCCGGTTATGTTTCATATAGATTTGACTAACCATCTCTATCAATCATGAGCACTCTTATTACCGTAAATCTCTCCCGAGTAATCACGACAATTTACTAGACTCACTTTCCCGAGTTACGCTAGCTGGCTTTTACTACAGCTCACTTTAGATCGCACCCAAGACTTCGTTGTCCCTAATTCCGCCTTCAAACCCTCGGTTATTGATCCCTCATATACTCTAAGAGTGGTGTTGTTCAACAATGACCTAAATATGCACTCTCTCCCGAGTAATACATACTAAATAGGCACAGCTAATTGAGAATCATATCAATTAACTACAACAAGAATGCAGTTGAACAAATAGAGATTAAATCACTCAAACTATATTAACATAACAAGAAGTTCATCCTTCAATAGGTTCCATCAAAACCTTAGACTAAATATTTAGCTACTCTTACTAGTGTTCATCATAACAAAAGCCAAATTCATCACAAATGGTAAAATACAAAAGGAAGAAAGGAAGAATTCGATGTTGAATTATCCTTCTTGCCTCTTGCTTCTCCTTGCCTTCAACTAATCTATAAAAACCTTGATAATGTTCCTTTGGGCGAGTTGGACCTTTTATAGGTTAAGTGGAATTACCCCCGAATTTCCAAGTTTACCCCTGAATTTTATTTTTCGGAACTGGACTACCCGGTCGCGCTAATGGGCACGCTACTGACCACGCATATGGCATAACATTCTGCCTCGAACTCCTGGGCTAGCGCGGTCGCGCTAGTGGGCGCGCTAGTCTGGGTCATCATTTCAGCCCTTCTTTCTCTATTCTTCCAATGTAATCAGCTCCGAGGGGCTTCCCTTGCTTCAATTTAGCTCCAATTACAGTTCTAAGTCCTCATACACGCAACTCGCTCCTGCAAAACATGAAATTCACAATTAGAGTCAATTTATCATTATTTAACTATCCTATAACAGTGAAACAAAGTCAAGCTAGGGCATAAACAGTCGCCAAATTACATGAATCTAGCCTATTATCAACATCTCATACTTAAATCATTAATAGTCCTCGAGCAATCCACCACACTCTATAAAGGTTCATTCACTAAGCCTTTTCCCCTAACGTATCACACCATGAACAAATCACCAAAATTACGTCTAGTAGAGAACAATCCTTGCCTCAAAGGTCGACTCTCATGTGCCGTGCAATATTCGTACTTACTCAAATTACTCTATACAGAAGTCAAGATTTATCTTTCCTTCATGAATCACATGCCTGTACATCACACAAGAGAGTAGTTCCACAAATAATAATATTATAAACAAGTAGGAACTTAGATGGACAAAATTTGCTCACTTTCAAAAAGAACATTCACATGCCACAGAGACGCACCATAGGCTTGCCCGTAGTGTACTACTCTACTAATCAAGCCCATTCAGTCTAATATCAATTAGTACTTCACTTGGTTGTAATGTAGGCTAAGGGACGGGTAGGATATATTTGGATATAGTGACTAACCTCCCTAAGCACTTTTAATACAATTACATTAACCCTCAAAACCATACTTATGTCAACCAGACATTCCACCACATTTTTATTTATGACATCCCACTCCATTTGGTGCAATTGTATCAAATTACCACTTATCAACTACTACATTTACTCATTCTCCCTTTTTTCTCTTTTTTTTTCAAGTGGTGCTTATTCTTTTACTTTTCCAAAAACTGCACCTTTCCTCTATTTCATCGGTTCCACTCAAAAACCAAACCACCACCCCACACTTTAGCTTTTGCATATTTCAATACAATTCAAGTGTTCATGGGAGGTAAAAGGGGTTCAAACAGATGGGCCATTCAAACAATTGGGTAAGGTTCGCAATATGGTTGCCAAAGAAACAGGCTTATAGGCTCAACAGGGTTGACTACGATGTATTACATTTAGGTGGGTCTATTTATATATATGGCTTAATAAAGAAATTCCTATATCACTTCTAAGACTAAATGAAGCTACTATTTCGCTTTGCAAACACACGGGGCAAGTTCTAGGCATCAAATGTAAAACATAGAATACAGTACAACTCACACACACATGGCACATGACTCACTCCATATTGACTTATCAAGACACTCCCGTCTGAGTATTCAAGTCAATTACAAACATACAATTTAAGGCACTTTAGCAAGAATCAACCATTGAGACTAAGCGTTACACTCTAGTGTCTACTGTGTTCATGTGTATCAACGCCAAGGGTTTCTCTTTCTATTTCAACTCGTAGCCCATTAATACTAACTAAAAACTAAAAAAACAAAAACTAACTACACCCAGTTCAAGATAAACCCTTGGAAAAGAACTGTGGCCCAAAGAAAAATCAAGGGAGAGTTACTACACTACCTAGAACAAAAAAAATCTTTTTGGTATTTTCTTTAGACTTACTTCCCTCAAGAAAACTGTCTAAAAGATCTGTCATCAGGAAGAGTCCCCATATTCTTTTTTTTACGTCGACTTAGACACTCAAGAACCCCGTCAAAAAAGATCTGTCATCGGGCCAAGTCAACTCACCTACCTTAAGCTTACCTAATGTAACTATTACTCAAAACACCAAAAACAATCAAGAAGAAACAAAGAAACATCAAACTGTTAAATTGTTACATATACATACATATATTGAAGTATACCCCACCCCACACTTAAAAGGAAGCCATGTCCCCATGGCATACAAAATAAAGAATAGTGAGGTAAAGGAACTTCCCTGAAAGATTACTTTTGATCGGAGACCGTGTCTAGGTTCAAATTGCAAGCACGACCTAGAGCTCTCAACCAGCCCAATATCTTCTTCTCCGATTTCACCTGCTGGTTAGCCACCGCATCAACATGTGTACCCAATTTAGTGACCGAGGTACGCAATCCAGCCACCTCCTACTCCAAAGCTGTGAACCGGGTAACTCGAGCAGTTCCAGATGGTGTTGCAGCTGCTGTAATGTGCTAATGAGCCTGTGGCTCGGCCCCCACATCCTCCTGCTCAGCCTCCTCATCCTCAGAGTCGTCAGATTCACCACTATCATCACCACATGTTGCCACCGGCTCCTTATCAGTGGTGACCTTGTCAGCTTGGAACTTGTGGTCTCTTGGCACTCTCCTATCTACATCCAGATTTTCCATCACCCGAGCTGTCCGGCAAAGTCTAGTAACCAATGAAGGGAAGAAGAACCCATACCTTTTCACCGGACAACGGGTGAACATCTCCTCATGTATCACTTTGGCCACGTCAAAGTCGTGACCATTAACAAATCATCAAATCAGAGCCGCTCGGGGACCATTCACCTCCGTAGTGTTGGAAAATGGGATCAGGCGGTTATTGATAATATACAACCAGCACTTCCCTTCAAAGGTTAGCGCCGAAGGGTGAAACTTCCGACCATACTTCATCCAGATAATATCCTTTCCGGGTACACAGATTGTTTCAAAGAACATCGCCCACTATGTGTGTGATCTGCAATACCACTCATAATAGTCAGCATAAGGATCCACAGGAGGGGGAAGCTGGAACATCGTTTGTATAGCCTCAACAGAAGCATCTACCGCCTTTCTGCGCATAGTTACTACGCCATTCACATGATCTTTGACATTGGTGTAAAACTCTCAGATAACCATCACATTCCCCTCGCCCGCCTCGTCAATGAAGGTTTGTAACCCCCGCCTTACCAGCTCAGTATACATGTGAGGGCAGCCCTACTGGACTGATCCTATATCAATGCCCCTTTCTGGTATCGGCTTTTTAGGGGCCTTATCCGCAAAGCGGTCCTCAGCCTTGGCAGATACAAACCATTTACTATCAAAAGGACGAGCAGGAGCTGACCCACGTGCCCTGGACGATCCAGCTTGACTACTAGAAGAGGCACTTGTGGTGCGGTGTTTCTTAGATGGAGCCCTAGTACCTAGAAAAACGGAATAACATTAGCATAGCCCAAAACAAAATTGTGATGCAATGCAGTTACTCAGACTTCACACGTACAATTGGTCACAAGTACATAATTACGTTCACTGAGGCATTTACACAAACACCTTGTGGGCATTATATACTCACACCTCATTTCAAACATGTTACAACCCCAATACCACCACAATGTCCCCAAAATCACATATTAATTCAAGCTACACTCCACCAATCTTACCACCCACAATCACTACAACATATGCTACAAATTCAACTAAGCAAAGAAAATAAAAAAACAACTACATAAATACAAAAATAAAAAACAAAATTCTGAAGAAAAAAAAAGACAAAAATAGGAAAAGGAACTCATACCTGTAGTGAGAGACTGTGGGGGGAAGAGAAGAATAGTAGGGGAGAGCGTGGCTTGATACTTGGGGAAGTTAGGTTGGAAATTTGAAGAGGAAGGGAGTTGAAGAAGATGGAATTCTTGAAGAAGAAGTGGGGTTAGGGTTGGGAGGGTCGTTTGATTTGCTTGGAGCATTGGGGGAATTTGGGATTGAAGAGGGGGGAAATTAGATAGGGTAAAGGGGATTTATACTAAAGTAAAAATTAAAATAAAAAACTAATATTAAGTTAAAGGGACAAAATAAATGCGTCTGTTTGGGCGGTACTAGCGCATTACGAGCGCGGCCGCGCTAGTTCAGGCAAAACACTTGGCCATATGCGCGGCCACTCGCGCGGCCTGTAGCACGGTCGTGCTTCTAGCACAGTCAGTAGCGCGGTCATGCTAGTGTTTTAGAGCTGAGGCAGAACACTTTCCCATATGTGCGGCCTGTAGCACGGTGGATAGCGCGGGCGCGCTCTTGGGCATGATTGTTTTCATATATTTCACCTGTTCTTTCCAATTCCGATGGACTTGTCACCTGCCCAAGCTCACCTGTATTAGTCAGTACTTCCCTAAACTCAAAATTAACAACTACTATTATCATTGGGTTGCCTCCCAACCAGCGCCTTAGTTAATGTCGTAGCATGACAATTACAATAAATCAATGGGTTGCCTCCCATGCAGTGCCTGATTTAACGTCACGGCACGACGCAGATAAGCGCATTTAAGGTTCGCTCGACCTCTGAGGTTCAGTCAGGTGGATTTTTGTCACTTCTTTTGGTTCATTCATGCCTGCATATAGTTTCAATCTCTGCCCATTGACTCTAAATGTACGAGAGTCTTTCTCTACGGCAATCTTTACAGCCCCTGAAGGGAATACTTCGACCACTTGAAATGGTCTAGACCATCGTGACTTGAGCTTACCCGGAAATAGCCTTAATCTTGAGTTATAGAGCAGTACCATGTCCCCGGGCTTGAAATTCCACTACACAATGTTCTTGTCGTACAACCTCTTCATTCTTTCCTTGTACAACCTTGTGCTCTCAAAAACAAGATATCTGAACTCGTCGAGCTTATGCATTTTTGTGATTCTCGTTGTGTCTGCAGCCTCAATGTCTAGATTCAGCTATTTCAGTGCCCACCAAGCTCTATGTTCAAGTTTCACTAGCAAGTGGCAGGCCTTCCTGAACATCAACTTATATGGTGACATACCAATCAGTGTTTTAAAAGCAGTTCTATAAGTCCAGAGTACATCATCTAGCTTTTTCGCCCAATCAGTTCTTGTGGCGTTTACAGTCTTGGTCAATACACTCTTTATCTCTCTATTAGACACTTCGACCTGTCCACTGGTCTGAGGATGATATGGTGTTTCCACTTTGTAGCGCACATCATACTTTGCCAGCAACTTCTCGAAATCTCGATTACAGAAGTGAGTGCCTTCGTCACTGATAATATCTCTCGGGGTCCCAAAACAGGTGAATATGTTCTTCTTCAAAAACCCCACCACCACTCTTGCATCACTGGTGGGAAGTGATGCAGCTTCCACCCATTTGGACACATAATCTACAGCAACAAGTATGTACTTATTGCCAAAGGAGCTGACGAAGGGGCGCATGAAGTCAATCCCCCAAACATCGAACACTTCAACCTCTTGAATTGGGTTCATGGGCATCTCATGGCGACGGGAAATGTTTCCGGTTCGCTGACATTCATTACATCCCTTCACCCATTGATGTGTATCCTTAAACACTGTTGGCCAGAAGAAACCGGCATCTAGCACTTTCGCGACTGTCTTGACTCCTCCAAAATGCCCTTCATACGCCGATGCATGACATGCCTACAAAATAGAAGATTGTTCTATCTCGAGGACATACGTCCGGATCATATTGTCAACACATATTCGAAACAGATAAGGTTCATCCCAATAATACATGTGGCAGTCATGATAAAACTTTTTCTTTTGTATAGAGGAAAGGTCATAAGGCACTATACCGCTTGCCAGGTAATTTGCAAAGTATGCATACCATGGCACTTCCTCAAGGCTTGTAGCGAGTAGCTGCTCGTTTGGAAAGGTTTCCAGAATATCCTCGACCTCAACTGAGTTTTTAGCTCCCTCAAGTCATGATAGATAATCAGCGACTTAGTTTTCTATGCCCTTACGGTCACGAATTTCGAGGTCGAACTCTTGCAGTAAAAGCACCCAACGAATTAGGCGCAGTTTAAACTCCTTCTTCTCAATCAAGTACCTGAGAGTTGCATGATCAGTATATACAATTACCTTAGAGCCAATCAGGTATGATCTGAACTTGTCGAATGCAAACACCACAGTCAACATCTACTTTCAGTCACAGTATAGTTCAGCTAGGCTCCACAGCGTTCTACTGGCATAGTAGATTGGATGCATTAACTTGTCTTTCCGCTATCCCAACACTGCCCCCACTGCGTAGTCACTGGCATCACACATGAGTTCGAATGGTTGCTCCCAGTCGGGGGAAACAATGATGGGTGTTGTGACTAGCCTCTTTTTCAACTCCTCGAATGCTACCCTGCAATCATCAGAAAACAAGAAGGGGTGATCTTTATCCAATAACTTACAGAGAGGGTTGGCAATTTTTGAGAAATCTCTTATGAATCTCCGGTAGAAACCGGCATGCCTGAGGAAGCTCCTGATTGCCTTGACTGAAGTGGGAGGTGGCGGCTTTGCTATCACGTCAACTTTAGCACGATCCACCTTGATTCCTTTACTTGATACCCGGTGTCCCAAGACTATGCCCTCTTGTACCATAAAATGGCACTTCTCCCAATTAAGAACCAGGTTAGTCTCAATACATCGTTACAACAATAGGGTCAGAGTTATAAGGCGCTCGTCGAACGAGTTACCTACCACTAAGAAATCATCCATGAACACCTCCATTATGTCTTCAACCATATCAGTGAATATGGCCATCATGCACCTTTGGAATATGGCGGGTGCATTGCATAGGCCAAAGGGCATCCTCCGAAAAACATAAATGCCTTATGGGCAAGTGAAGGAGGGCTTGTTTCTGTCTTCTGGTGCAATGGAGATTTGATTGTACCCTGAGTACCCATCCAGAAAACAGAGTGAGACCTCCCTGCCAATATATTTAGCATCTGATCAATGAAGGGAAGTGGGAAGTGGTCTTTCTAGGTGGTCAGATTTAAGTTTCAGTAATCCATGAAAATTCTCCAGCCTGTGACGGTTCTTGTAGAGATCAGCTCATAGTTATCATTTTTACCACCTTCATGCCACCCTTCTTAGGAACACATTGCACCGGGCTAACCCAGTTGCTGTCAGAGATTGGGAAAATAATTCTCATATCCAACCACTTAATCACTTTTTTCTTCACCACTTCCTTCATGTTAGGGTTCAGCCTTCTTTGATGTTCCCTAGAAGGTTGTGTCCCTCTTCCAGTAGAATTTTATGCATACAATGGGCTGGCTAATCCGCTTAATGTATGCCATAGTCCACCCAATGGCAGTCTTGCACTCCTTAAGTACCTGCAAAATTTGTTGTGCCTGCACATCTAACAAACTAGATGAGATAATCACAGGTAATGTGGAGTTAGGTCCTAGGAACTCATACCTGAGATGGGCGGGCAGTGGCTTCAATTCCAGCTTTGGTGGTTCTTCTATGGATGGCTTGGCTGGAGGAGTTTCTCTATTTTCTAAATGCAGGGGCTTGAATTCAAGAGTTCTATCCCAAAGCCCTCTGCCCTCTAAAGCCAAACCCATTCTGCCAGTTTTCCCCATTCACCTCATCCAAATTTTACCAAACATGCCGCCAAAGGGTCCTCAATAGTTAGCGTCTCATCATCAGCTTCTACGATTACATCCACGGCATCGATAAGAGAACAATTGGCGAATTCACTTGGTCACCTCATAGATATCTGCACATTGAATGTTATCTCCTCACTGTTCAACCTCATCTTGAGCTCCCCAGTCTCATAATCAATGAGATCTCTCCTAGTGGCCAAGAACGGTCTTCCCAAAATTATGGGAATTCTTCATCCACCTTGCAATCTAGATCACAAAATCTGTAGGGAACACAAATTTCCCTACCTGAATAAACACATCATCCAAGATACCAGAGGGTCTTTTCATGGTCCTGTCAGCCAGCTACAACAACATAGAAGTGGGCCTAGCTCTTCCAATCCCTAACCTCTTATAGATCGCCAGGGGCATAAGATTTATGCTAGCCCCCAAATCATAAAGTGCTTTGGCGAAAAAAAAGTTACCAATGGTGCAGGGAATTGTGAAACTCCCTGGGTCAGACAGCTTCTCAGCAATTGGTCTAGTCACCACTGCACTGCAGGTCTGAGTAAGAGTCACTGTGGCCAAGTCTTGGAAATTGAATTTTTGGGACATCAAATCCTTCATCATTTTTGCATAACCAGGCACCTCCTTCAATGCATCAATCAATGGAATATTTACCTGGATTTATTTTAGCATCTCCAAGAATTTCTTGTATTGTTCCTCTTTTTGGTACTTGGCCAGCCTTTGTGAGAATGGTGTGGGGGGTTTCTTCTTCTCAATAATTTGGGTACTTTCTTTGTCAGCTACCACCTCAACTACCGGTTCCTGGGCTGTTTTAGCTTCTCTCTCAGCCTCAATCTGTGTGTTATGTTCTTCTTGGGCAGGTTGTACTGTTACCTCTATTAGTTTTATTGACTTATTTAGCTCAATGGGCACTAGTACAAATGTCTCAGCCTGTCTGCTTTCCCGAGCCCTCTCTTGATCCAAGTCTAAGTCTCTGTCATTATGTAGACTCACTACCATCAGTTTTTTTAGGCCTTGATCTTTTGGATTTATCTGAGTATCTGCAGGTAGTGTCCCATGAGGACGATTATTCAAAGACATCAAAATTTGGCCCATCTGCACTTCAATATTCTTAATAGCTGACTCATGTGCATCTACTCTTTCACTAATTTTTGCTTTTGACCGAATAACCTGCTGCATCATTGCCTTGAGTCTAGCAAACTCATCTTCCTGCCTTCCACCATGCTGCTGCTGAGGAGGATGATACCCCTGCTGTTGATTTTGATTATTATAACCATGTGTCATTTGATAAGGTGCCATATTATTGTGAGGTCTCATGCCTCTCATGTTTCCATTGTTGAGTTGTGGCTGGATTGGCCTGTACGGCTAATTTTGTTGGCCCCAATTTTGACCACCCTGTCTCTGGCCTCCATAATTAGACACATAATTCATGTCCTCAGGGTAGTATGATGATCACTTTCTGCATTCCACTGGTTACCAGTTGGCTGACTAATGCAAGATGTGCATAAGCCCCCATTGGTAGTATCTACAATGTGTACCTGCTACTTCTGCCCTGACTCTTCCATCTTTTTGGTAAGTATACTCATCTGTGTCATCAATGTGGCCATGTTTTCAGCAAGAGTGTTGGATGGATCTAAGGGCACTAAGTGAACCACTGGAGTGATAGGTGCATTTCTGGTTGTCCACCCCGAATTCTGTGCCATCTTGTCAAGCAAACTCGAGTTTCTCTCCATATTTTGCTCAAAAATGCTCCACCAGCTGATGCATCAACATTACCCTTCACGCCATCTGCCAAACCCATGTAAAACCACTGCCCAACATCTGATCTGGAATACCGTGGTGCGGACATATAACCAACATCCCTTTGAATTGTTCCCATATTTCTTGCAGTGTCTCCATTGGTCTCTGTTTGAAACTCAAGATTTCATCAATTTGTTGAGCCGTCTTGTTGGGTGGATGAAACTTGTTCACAAATTGCTTGACTAACTCCTACCAAATCGTAATGGAATTAATGGGGAGCGAGTTTAGCCAAGTCTGGGCAGCTCCTGTCACTGAAAATGGAAACAACAACAGCTTTATTGCTTCCTGAGTTACGTTGGGCTGCCTTTGAGTTTTGCAGATTGACAGGAAATTCTTCAAGTGATGTTGAGGATCTTTGATTTGTGACCCTGAAAATAGTCCCTTGTTTTGCAACTAGTGCAGTATGTTGTTCGTGATTTGAAATGATTCAGCCTGTATCTGCGGGACTAAAATCGTTGTGGCCAAGTTCTCTACTGTGGGTTGTGCCCAGTCATATAGCGCAACCTCAGGCACAAGAGGTGCCATTGGCGCTATGGCGCAGCTGGGTCTACTACGTGATCCCCCATGTCTAGTTCAAATTGTTCAGTTGTTTGTTATTGATCCCTCATATACTCTGGGAGTGGTGTTGTTCAACAATTACCTAAATATGCACTCTCTCTCGAGTAATACATACTAAATGGGCACAGCTAATTGAGAATCATATCAATTAACTACAATAAGAACGCAGTTGAACAAATAGAGATTTAATCAGGCAAACTATATTAACATAACAAGAAGTTCATCCTTCAATAGGTTCCATCAAAACCTTAGACTAAATATTTAGCTACTCATACTAGTGTTCATCATAACAAAAGCCAAATTCATCACAAATGGTAAAATACAAAAGGAAGAAAGGAAGAATTCGATGTTGAATTATCCTTCTTGCCTCTTGCTTCTCCTTGCCTTCAACTAAGCTATAAAAACCTTGATAATGTTCCTTTGGGCGAGCTGGACCTTTTATAGGTTAAGTGGAATTAACCCCGAACTTCCAAGTTTACCTCTGAATTTTATTTTTGGAACTGGACTAGCGCGGTCGCACTAATGAGTGTGCTACTGACCGCGCATATAGCATAACATTCTACCTCGAACTCTTGGGCTAGCGCGGTCGCGCTAGTGGGAGCTCTAGTCTGGGTCATTATTTCAGCAATTCTTTCTCTCTTCTTCTAACGTACTCAGCTCCGAGGGGTTTCCCTTGCTTTAATTTAGCTCCAATTACAGTTCTAAATCCTTATACACGCAACTCGCTCCTGCAAAACATGAAATTCACAATTAGAGCCAATTTATCATCATTTAACTATCCTATAACAGTGAAACATAGTCAAATTGGGGCGTAAACAGTCGCCAAATTACATGAATCTAGCCTATTATCAGTTCTCCAAGATTGATCTCCGTTCGGGTTAGCACCAGTTAAAGATCAGGGACTCGAATATTCTTAAAATAGCTTTCAGGACCCGATATGGTCATTATGAGTTCTTGGTGATGTCTTTTGGGCTGACTAATGCCCCAGCAGCATTCATGCATTTGATAAACAGTGTGTTCCGGCCTTATCTCGACTCGCTTGTCATCATCTTCATTGATGATATTCTGGTATACTCGCGTAGTCAGGAGGAGCACGTGGAGCATTTGAGAGTTGTGTTGTAAAGATTAAGGGAGGAGAAGCTTTATGCAAAATTCTCCAAGTGTGAGTTTTGTCTCAGTTCAGTGGCTTTCTTAGGGTACTTGGTGCCCAGCGAGGGTATTCAGGTTGATCCAAAGAAGATAGAGGTGGTTCAGAGTTGGCCCAGATCATCCTCAGCCATAGAGATTTGTAGCTTTCTTGGTTTGACGGGTTATTAACGCTGGTTTGTTCAGGGATTCTCATCTATCGCATCACCCTTGACCAAGTTGACTCAGAAGGGTACTTCATTTGTATGGTTGGATGAGTGTGAGGATATTTTTCAGAAGCTCAAGACAGCCTTGACCGCAGCTCTAGTGTTAGTTTTGCCATCAACTTCAGGTTCATATACCGTGTATTGTGATGCTTTGAGAGTTGGTATTGGGTGTGTATTGATGCAGGAGGGTAGAGTTATTGCTTATGCTTCTCGTTAGTTGAAGCCCCATGAGAAGAACTACCCCGTTCATGATTTAAAGTTGGTTACCATTGTTCACGCGTAGAAGATTTGGAGGCATTATTTGTATGGTATGTCTTGTGAGGTGTTTACTGATCATCGTAGCCTCCAGCACTTGTTCAAGTAGAAGGATCTCAATTTGAGGCAACGGAGATGGTTGGAGTTGCTAAAGGATTATGATATTACTATATTGTACCATTCGGGGAAGGCCAATGTCGTGGCCGATGCATTGAGCCGAAAGGCGTTGAGTATGGGGAGTTTGGCATATATTCCAGTTGGGGAGAGACCTCTTGCAATTGATGTTTAGGCCTTGTCCAATCGGTTCGTGAGGTTAGATATTTCGGAGCCCAGTCGGGTATTGGCTTGTGTGATTTCTCGGTCTTCCTTATATGATCGCATCAGAGAGCGTCAGTATGATGATCCTCATTTTCTTGTCCTTAAGGACAGAGTTTAGCACAATGATGCCAGAGATATGACTATTGGTGATGATGGGGTGTTAAGGATGCAAGGTCAGATATGTGTGCCCAATGTAGATGGGCTTCGGGAGTTGATTCTGGAGAAGGCCCATATCTCGCGGTATTTTATTCATCCGGGTGCCGCAAAGATGTATCAGAATCTGAGACAACATTATTGGTGGAGGATAATGAAGAAAGACATTGTGGGATTTGTAGCTCGGTGTCTCAATTGTCAGCATGTGAAATATGAACATCAGAGACCGCCAGATGGATATTCCAGAGTGGAAGCAGGAGCATATCACTATGGACTTTGTAGTCGGACTCCCACAGACTTTGAAGAAGTTTGATGCTATTTAGGTGATTGTGGATCGGCTGACCAAGTCCGCGCACTTCATCCTTGTGTGTACCACCTATTCTTCAGAGCAGTTGGCAGAGATCTATATCCGGGAGATTGTTCGTTTGCATGGTGTTCTAGTTTCCATCATTTCAGATAGGGTCACTCAGTTTACTTCACAGGTTTGGAGGTCTGTGCAGCGAGAGTTGGGTACTCAGGTTGAGTTGAGCACAGCTTTTCACCCTCAGACGAATGGGTCGTCCGAGCGCACTATTCAGATATTGGAGGACATGTTGCGTGCTCGTGTCATTGGTCATGGGATCAGTGTTTATTGCTTGTAGAGTTTGCTTATAACAACAGCTACCAGTCGAGTATTTAGATGGCTCTATATGAGGCTTTGTATGGGAGGCGCTATAGATCTCCAGTTGGTTGGTTTGAGTCGGGTGAGGCTAGGCTATTGGGGACAGACTTGGTGCAGGATGCTTTAGAAAAGGTGAAGGTAATTCAGGAAAGGCTTCATACAACGCAGTCAAGGCAAAAGAGTTATGCTGACCTAAGGTTCGGGATGTGTCCTACATGGTTGGTGAGAAGGTTCTATTGAAGGTTTCGCCCATGAAGGGTGTTATGAGATTTGGGAAGAAGGGTAAATTGAGTCCTTGGTTCATTGGGCCTTTTGAGGTGCTTCGGAGGATTAGGGAGGTGGCTTATGAGCTTGCTTTGCCAACCAGCTTGTCAAGTGTACATCCGGTATTTCATGTTTCTAAGCTCCAGAAGTATATTGGGGACCCATCTCATGTTTTGAATTTCACCACGGTTCAGTTAGATGATGATTTGACGTATGATGTGGAGCCAGCATTTATTTTAGAGAATCAGGTTTGAAAGTTGAGATCAAAGGATATAGCTTCAGTGAAAGTGCAGTGGAGAGGTCGGCCCATGGAGGAGGCTACCTGGGAGACCGAGCGGGAGATGCGGAGCAGATATCCTCACCTGTTTGAGGCTTCAGGTATGTTTCTTGACTCGTTCGAGGATGAACGTTTATTTAAAAAGGGGAGGATGCAATGATCCGGCCGGTAGTTTCATGAGTTACAGCTCTATTTTCCCCATTTCTGCTTCTTATTGCTTTGTTTATTGGATTTATGTGTGATCGGGTTGGTTGGCTCGGGTTCGGAAAGGTTTTGAGAAGGTTTGAGACACTTAGTTCTTTTGAGGAAGCTTAAGTTGGAAAAATTAACCGGATAATGAATTATGTGTTAGAGGGCTCGGATGTGAGTTCCGATGGTTTAGATAGCTTCGAGAGGTGATTTGAGACTTAGGAGAGTGATCAGAATGTGTTTTGGAGGTCCGGAGTAGATTTAGGCTTGAATTGGCGAAATTGGTATTTTGGCGTTTTTCGGTTGATAGGTAAGATTTTGATATAGGGGTCGGAATAGAATTCCGTGAGTTGCATCAGTTTCGTTGTGTTATTCGGGATGTATTTGCAAAATTTTAGGTCATTCGGACGTGGTTTAGTATACTTTTTGATCAAAAGCGTAATTCGGAGAATTTTGGAAACTTAGGCTTGAATCCGAAGTGTTTTGGTTGATTCGATGTTGTTTGAGGTGTTTTGAAGATGGGTATAAGTTTGAATGGTGGTATATGATGTGTTTGTGCTTTTGGGTTGAGGTCCCGGGGGCCTTGGGGTGATTTCGGATGGTTGACGAAAAGTTTGGAAGTTGGTTTTGGCAGCTGAAGATGCGCCATTTGCTGTCATAACTGCACCTGCGGCTAGGGGACCGCAGGTGCGATCTCGCAGAAGCAAAGAGGGAGCCGCAGATGTTGCTATGTGGAAGGTTGGCAGGAACCGCAGAAGCGGTTGAGGAACTGCACCTACGATGGCGCAGGTGCGGATTAGGCATCGCAGATGCGGAGACTGAGGGGCTTGAGTGAAAACCGCAGAAGCGATTCATGGACCACAAAAGTGGCACCGCAAAAGTGGCACCGCAAAAGCAGTTAAAGGGCCGCAGGTGTGGAATCCCTAGACCAGAAGGTATATAATGTTTCATTCGCGAATTTTTGACTAAGTTCTCCATTTTTGAAGACGGGAAGCGAGCTAGGGCAGTGATTTCAAGGGAAATCGAAGAGAATCAGTTGGATAAGTTCCCTAAGCTTCGTTACTTGAGTTTATGATCATTTTCCCATTGGTTAATCATGTTATTAGTGGGGATTAAAGATTAAAATTGAGGAAACTAGGGCTTTGTATTAGAGCCTTAGACTTGAGGATTTGAGGGGCTAATTGTGGTCGGATTTTGGGACATTTAATATGTATGAACTCATGGGGAGATAAGGAATCTATTGATGTGAATTTTATCGAATTTTGAGACATGGGCTTGGGGGTCAGGTTTTGGTTAATTTTGGGATTTATGCTATAACTTGATTATTTTTGCATGGGCTTCGTTCCCTTATCATATTTTGACGTCATGATTCTGATTTTGGATAGATCTGACGCGAGTTGAGACCGATTTGAGGGGCAAAGGCGTCAGGGCTAGAGTTCCGACCGGATAGAGGTGAGTAATGATTATAAATGTTGTCCTGAGGGTATGAAACCTCGGATTTCACATCGTTGTGCTATATTGAGGTGACGCACATGCTAGATGATGAGAGTGGGGTCGTGCACCGTTGAGGATTGTGATTTAGTACGTCCCGAATGACTGTTTTACCGCGTATTTGATGGAAACCGGTTTGCTATCATCATGTTTTGGGCGGAATGCCTTATTTGAGCCTCGTGCCAACTATTTGGACCCTTATGGTGATTTTTACTAATATTTCCTCACTGTTTTGACTTTATACTTGTACTCAGCCATGCTATATTCTATTGTTTTCATAACTCGGCCATGTTTACTTTGTTTTAATACATTAAATGATATTTTAAATGATAATTTAGGCTGAGCATCATGTTTTACTATTACCTAAGTGGCTTATGAGATTCTGACTGAGTATGGCCAAGGGCATGTGTTGTGAGGATACACTGATTTATGATTATGAGGCTGAGGGCCTGAGTTGTACGCCACGAGGTGGCATGATATGAGGCCGAGAGTCTGTTTGATTATGCCACGAGATGGCTTGATATTGCGCTTGGGCTTTAAGGGGGCCCTCCCGGAGTTTGCACACCCCCAGTGAGTGCGGGTACCCATTGTGATATGAGATATAGCCCGAGGGGCTGGTATTGTTCCAAGATATTGCCCGAGGGGCTGATTCTGTTGATATTGTGCCCGAGGGGCGGATTTTTATGTGTTTATTTATTCTAGTTGTATTTTGTTGAATTTGTTTCTCTTAAAAAGGTGTTTTAAAGAAGTTTCTTCTGAACTAAGTGTTTCTATGTGTTTTCACTGTATCGTTGCTTTTACAGGTTTTATACTGCTTCTTTATAGCCTGTTGATGTGTTTTTACATAATTTCTTATCGCTTAGTCTTCATTTATTATTATTACTCATTGAGTTGGAGTACTCACTTTACTCCCTGCACCCCATGTGCAGATTTAGGGCTTCAGGTCCTGCTTGCGAGGGTTGAGAGCTTCCAGCAGACTTCGGAGATTCACTAGGTAGTTGCTCGATGTTCGCAGCCCAGTGCTTCTCTCTCTATCTTATTTTCTTCTATTTTGGTTATGTTATAGTTGCGTAGACTCTTCCAGACTTGTAGTTTTTATGATAGATGCTCATGATTGGTGACACCCCGATGTCGGGCTATGTCTATTCCGCAACTGTAGTATTCACCTTATTTTGTGATTATTATTATGTTAAAGACTTAATTCGTATTATTTTAGCTGCTTAAAATTGTTTTGGGAGTGTGTCGGTTGGCCTTGTCTTCATGAGAGGCACCATCACGACCGGGTTTGGGTCAGGGTTTGGGTCGTGATTAGAACTCTCTTTAAAGCGGCTAACACTTCACATTTACATAGGTGATTCCTAAACGTGTTATCTCGTAGATACACTATTTGATATACCCCGTATCGAACTTAGAAACTATTAAAAAGCCTTAACGCTTTATCCTTGGTACTAAATATTGTCTCATTACGAGAATGGACTAAAACAAAATTTTATTTGACAATGTTGAACTGTCATTAATGACTTTGTTTGAGCTCCTTGAACCTAGATCTTGGGATCTCCAGTCTTCTAGGTAGAGTTACCGCCACAATGACTTGTCCTCGGCCATGGTCCCATTCCCCTCGAGGATCTTTCAACTACCTCTCTAGTTAGGCCTTTTGTAAATGGATCTGACACATTATCGCTTGACTTCACATAGTCAATTATGATAATTCTCCTACAGAGTAGTTGCCTAACGGTTTTATGTCTTCATTATATATGACAAGATTTTCTGTTATACATAATACTCCCAGCCTTTTCTATTGTCGTTTGACCATCATAATATATGCATATAAATGCCAATATTTTGGGCTAAGATGGAATTTCTTCAAGAAATTCTGGAGTCATTCAACTTTTTCACCGGCCTTGTCTAAGGTTATAAACTCAGTCTCTATTGTAGAACGGAAATGCACATTTGTTTGGACTATTTACAAGGCACTGCTCCTCTACTAATTGTAAAAATATATCCACTTGTGGATTTAGTTTTAGGTTGATCCGGTGATCCAATTAGCATCATTATACCCCTTAATAACCGCATGATACTTATAATAGTGCAATGTATAGTCATGGATGTATTTCAAATATCCCAAAATTCATTTTATTGTCGTGACAGTTCAATGCGAACTTCCTTATGTCGTAGACTAATACGTCTCGACTTTCTATTGCATATCAGATTATTGACTATATATAATGTAGCAGTAGTATATTATAACAATAGCTGGAATAATTGGCATTAGTTGTGGCCACAACCTTTTAATATATAATAGATTTTGTAATCATTCCGCCATTTTCAAGCATTTGTATGTTATTTATTCATACGTCTATATGATAAGCAAATTTTAGCACCTTCATTCATGAAACAAATCCAACTTGCAATAGATTTTGGTCATGTTCATCGGTTGGTTCACCTCATTATAGACCAACGTATTAATATATTTGTTCATGAACGGTCATGTTTATACAAAATATATAAGTGCACTTTTCATGAAAAGTCACAGCCTTCCAGGTGACACCCTTTCATAAAAGAGCTAAACATTATAAATGTTCAAGAAAGAATAAATCATTTCTGGAAAGGCACGTAAATGACTTTCGAATTTGTAGTTTCATCACTAGTCATCACTAAGACTGAATAAGTAATGAATTCATCGACTATCATATCAATATCCACTAAGGATTGGTGGGATTCAAAAATAATATCATTTAGACATTACGTCTAGCATTCGTTTGTGTCATGCATAAACTAAACGCCCCCATATTTCAAACATTTTGTGTGCCTTTCTACATTCATTAATCTTTAAAACCATTTGATACCATTGTGTGATCAAATTTCTTATGCCATTATTTGGGTGCTTGTTTTAGTCCTAAAAAGACTAAAACATCTACACACCTTCTTTTCTTTTCCAGGAACCACAAACCTTTTAGGTTGTTTCATATAAATTTCTTCCTTCAAATTTTCATTTAAGAAGAATATTTTCACATTTATTTGATGGATTTCAAGACCATACTCCGCAACCAATGCTACTAATATCCATATGTACATAATACTCATAGCCGACGAGTATGTGTTAAAATAGTCAAGGCCTTCTCATTGTCTATATCTTTTAACAATAAGTCTTGCCTTATACATGTCAATAATGCCATCACCTTTTATTTTCCTCTTGAAAATCCATTTGGAACCCAATGGTCCATTCCCTAGAGTAAAATCAATTAACTCCCAAGTATGGTTATCTAATATGGATTCTATCTCACTATTGACTGCTTCTTTTCGAGGAAGACATAATTTCTTTCAAAGTTTGAAGCTCATTTTCTGACAAGAATGTCAGAAAATCTGATCCAATAGGAGTAATTGTCCTTTGACGTTTACTACATCTTGGATTCACCTCTTTAGGTGTACTTTCTTTTTCTTCTTCCCGAAGTCGCTTAAATATTTCACTAGACGACTCATATTCCTTTTTATATCGATAAATATTCTCAAAGAATTCAGCATTATTTGATTCGATTACCGTCTTAATATGAATGTCGGAATTTTCTGATTTATGAACCAGAAAATGACATGCCTTACTATTTCTTGCATATCTTATGAAAACGCAATTAATAATTTTTGGTCCGATCTTTATCCTTTTGGGTTTAGGAAATTGCACTTTAACTAAGCACCCGACACTTTAAACTATTTTAAGTTGGGTTTCTTTCTTATCTATTTTTTTCGTATGGAATAGATTGCGTTTTGCTATGGGGAACTCGATTGAGTATTCGATTAGCTGTAAGCATAGCTTTCCCCCACAAGTTTTGGGTAACCAGAACTTATCGGCTAGGCATTCATCATCTACTTTGACGTTCTATTCTTTCTTTCCGCAATTTTATTAGATCGTGGTAACTAAGGGGTGGTCGTTTGGTGAATAATGTCATATTCCAAACATATTTCTTCAAAAGGAAATTCATATTCGACACCCCTATTATGTTGTAGAGCCAACTACAAGAACTATTGTCTGTGTCATAACAGAGCCAAAATTAATAAATGGTGAAGATTTTAATCTTCAAACCAATCTGACACATTCAAAATTAATAAATGGTGAAGTTTTTAATCTTCAAATCGTGTCACGACTCAAGTTCTCCCTCCGTGAACTGTCGTGACGGCACCTAGTCCCTACGACTAGGTAAGCCTAATATTTGTGAAAAAAGAACAAAAAACATAAAAAGTTATCAAATAACAGGTAAATTTAAACAAGGAAATGAGTTGTTGATCGGCATATACCATAATCACTTTTGATAAGTACATAAACTCTCCCAAAATCCGGAATGTCATAAGTTACAAGCTAAAGAAGAAAACAGTGCTTCTAAACTCTAGAACCTAACAAAGAAGGAAAATACAAAAAGTGTTTAACATGAGGAAGAGTAGATAGGGACTCCGAGATCGGCGGACGTGGCAGATATAACTTGAAGTATCTACAGCCATCTCGTCTCACTGGTAATGCGACTAATGTGTGGTACCTGGATCTGCACACAAAAAACATGTGCAGGAAAGGGTATGAGTATACCACAACGGTACCTAGTAAGTGCCAAGCCTAACCTCTGTCCAGTAATGACGAGATCAGGTCAAGGTCCTACTGGTATATATAAAATGAAATAAGACAGAAAGAAGTGTTACAATAATTAAATACGAAAATCTAATAGGAATAGAGTTCAATAAAAAACCAACAGTTCAGAACACAGTAAAAGCAACAGGACTTTCCCGAGATATCGGCCCGTAGTCCTAAACGTAAATGTGCAGGTGAATCTTCCGGAATACCGTTTTGTAGTCCCAAAGTAAATATGCAGTGCTGAGGGATCTCCCAGAATATTGTTCCGTAGTCCCAAAGTAAACATGCAGCTCAACCAATATAAACAATAGCTATAGCAAGGAAATCTACAGTTTAGACTAAGTTCACATCTTAGAAAATAGGAAATTTCACTAGATATACTACATAGAGTTCAAATAGACAGTTAAAACATGTAGGCGTGCTTTTCTAACCTAACCAAGGTAATTACATATGCTAGTGTAGTTCAAACAAGGAAGAACAGGTTAAGACTTAGTGAAAAATGGAGTTTTACAACAAATAGCTCGTGTACGTACACGACGCTCATATATCAAACAGTACCAAATCCTAAGGAGAGTTCCCCCACACAAGGTTAGGCAAGCCACTTACCTCGAACCAAGCTCAATCAATCCGAAACAATGCTCTTTACACGGATATCCGGCTCTGAATGGCCCAAATCTAGCCAAAACCAATTGCATAACATAAATACAACTACAAAAAGCTAATCTAACGAACGAAAACAAAGTCAAAGCAAGAAACTGGAAAAATCGCCCAAAAGCCTCCCCTGGTCTACGTCTTGAAATCGGGTAAAAGTAAATATGAACACCCATTCACTCACGAGTTCACCCGTACAAAAATCACCCAAAACCAACGCCTAAATCCCACTCAAAACTCAGATTCTTAGTTGGGGCACTTTTCCCACATTTTCCCAACTTCCTCGCTCAAATACCCTAATTAGATGAAGAATACAACAATAGATTAATGGAATATGATCAAAATTGAGTTAGGAATAGTTACCCAATATCTCTCCTTCAAAATCTCTTGAAAATCCGCCTTCCACCGAGCTCCAAATTGAATTTTGCGATATGAACTTCAAACCCTCGAAAATCCCCTTTTTCTGCCCAGCGATTTCCGCTTTTGTGTTCCCACGACCGCATCTGCGTTCCCACTTCTGCGACAAGGACTCCGCATCTGCGAGTTTTCATTAAACTCCAAAGTCCACACCTTATCTCCTTTGTCCGCATCAGCGGATGCGCTTCTAAGGCTAATCGTTCGCTTCTGCGGAGCCTTGGGTCCTTCACACCTCCGCATCTGCGACTACCCTTCCGCATATGCGGCTCCGCTCCTGCGACTCCCTCGTCACATCTGCGACCCCTGGACTTTATGCTCAAACCCGCACCTGCGACTTCTTCCTTGCTTCTGCAGGGCCGCACCTGCAGGCTTCCCACTGCAGGTGTGAAAACACCAGAACCAGCCAACTTCAGAATATGTACAAGTACAAATTTCAACCCGTTGAGCATCCGAAACACATCTGAGGCCCCCGGGACCTCAACCAAACATACCAACCAATCCTAAAACGCCATACGAACTTAGTCGAGGCCGCAAAATACATCAAACAACTCGTAAAACACAAATCACCCTCCAATCCAAACTTAATAAACTTGAAACTTCAATTTTCCACAACTGATGCCGAAACCTATCAAAACCATGTCCGATTGATCTCAAATTTTGCATCCAAGTCATATTCAACCCTACGGACCTACTCCAACTTCCGAAATCGGATTCCGACCCTAATATCAAAAATTCCACTACCGGTCCAAAACTCCAAAAATTCGACTTTCGTCATTTTAGGCCTAAATGATGTACGAACCTCAAAAACACAATCAAGACACATCCCTAAGCCCAAAATCACCCAAATGAGCTAACGGAATTGACATAACTCTATTCTGGAGTCATCTTTACATAGTTTCGACTACAGTCCAAATTCTAAGACTTAAGCTTCCATTTAGGGACTAAGTATCCCACAACACTTCGAAACTCAAAACTAATCTTCCCGGCAAGTCACAATAGAAGAAAAATATACAGGGGAAGCAGTTAATAGGGGATCAGGGATCTAACTCTTAAAAAGATCGGTCGGGTCGTTACATCCTCCCCCTCTTAAAATAATCGTTCGTCCTTGAACGAGCATAGAGACATACCTGAAGTGGTAAAAGGATGAGGATAACGGTTGCGCATATCCTACTCAGCCTCCCAAGTCGCCTCCTCGACCGACTGACCCCGCCACTGAACCTTTACTGATGTAATGTTCTTTGACCTCAGCTTTTAAACCTGTCTGTCCAAAATAGCCACTGGTTCCTCAATATAAGATAGATCCTTGCCCCTCTTTCCGAACCTCATAACGCCCTTCATGGGCAAAACCTTAAGCAAGACCCGCTCTCCAACCATAAATGAAACATCGCGAACCTTCTAGACCGCATAACTCTTCTGTCTAGACTGGGTTGAGCGAAGTCTATCCTGAATTACCTTAACCTTCTCCAAGGCGTCCTGAACCAAGTCTGTGCCCAATAATCTAGCCTCGCCCGGCTCGAACCAACCCACTGGGAACCGATAGCGCCTACCATACAAAGCCTCATACGGTGCCATCTGAATGCTGAACTGATAACTGTTATTGTAGGCAAACTCGGCAAGTGGAAAGAACTTATCCCAAGAACCTCCAAACTCCATCACACACGTACGGAACATATCCTCAAGAATTTGAATAGTGCGCTCGGACTGCCCGTCCGTCTGCGGGTGAAATGATACGTTCAACTCCCAATTCATGTTGTACCGCTCTCTAGAACCATGATGTAAAATGCATACCCTAGTTAGAGATGATAGATACCGGCACGCCATGAAGTCTGACAATCTCATAGATATAAACTCGAGCTAGCTCCTCGGAAGAATAGGTAGTCATCACAGGAAGGAAGTGAGTTGACTTAGTCATCCTATCCATAATCACCCAAACCACATCAAACTTCTGCTGAGTCCGTGGGAGTCTAACAATGAAATCCATAGTGATCCGCTCCCATTTCCACCCCGGAATCTCTAACTTCTGAAGCAACCCATCCGGTCATTGATGCTCATACTTCACCTGCTGATAATTTAGGCACCGAGCAATATACTCCACTATATATTTCTTCATCCTCCTCCACCAATAATGTTGTTTGTAGTCTTGATACATCTTCGTGACACCCGAATGGATAGAGTACCGCGAGCTATGAGCCTCATGAAGAATCAACTCACGTAAACCGTCCACATTAGGCACACAGCCTATTTTGCATCCTCAAATCACCATCATCCCCAATAGTGACCTCCTTAGCATCACCGTGCTGGACCGTGTCCTTAAGAACAAGCAGATGGGGGTCATCATACTAACACTCCCTGATATGATCATAAAAGGAAGATCGGGAGACCACACAAGCCAATACTCGACTAGGCATAGAAATATCCAATCTCACAAACTGGCTGGCTAAGGCCTGAACATCCAATGCCATCGGCCTCTCTACTACTGGTAGATAAGCCAAACTCCCCAAACTCTCTGCCTGGTGACTCAAAGCATCGGTCACCATATTGGCCTTCTCCAGATGGTACAAGATAGTGATATCATAATCCTTAAGCAGCTCTAACCACCTCCTTTGACGCAAATTAAGATCCTTCTACTTGAATAGATGCTGCAAACTCCGATGATCAGTATAGATCTCATAAGGGACACCATACAAATAGTGCCTCCAAATCTTCAAGGCATGAACAATAGCTGCTAGCTCAAGGTCGTGGACACGATAGTTCTTTTCATGCACCTTCAGATGTCTGGACACATAGGTAATCACCCTACAGTCCTGCATCAACATCGTGCCGAGGCCAACTTGTGATGCATCATAATAAATTGTATAAGACCCCAAACCTGAAGGCAATACCAATACTGGGGCTATAGTTAAAATTGTCTTGAGCTTCTGAAAGCTCTCCTTACACTCTTCCTTCAGCCTGAACGAAGCACCCTTTTGGGTCAGCCTAGTCATAGGTGCTACAATAGACGAGAATCCTTCAACAAATTGACGGTAATAACCCGCCAAACCAAGAAAACTCCGGATCTTTGTAGCTGAGGACGGCTTGGGCCAACTCTGCACTACTTTCACCTTTTTCGTATCCACCTTGATCCCTTCACTCGATACTACGTGACCCAAAAATGCCATTGAATCCAACCAGAACTCACATTTTGAGAACTTTGCATATAGTTCCTTCTCTTTCACGGTATGAAGCACAGTCATCAGGTGTTGCTCATGATCTTCCCGACTCTAGGAGTTCACCAGAATGTCATCAATAAACACAATGATGAATGATTCAAGATAAGGATGAAATACACTGTGTATCAAATGCATAAATGTTGTTGGGGCATTGGTCAGCCCAAATGACATCACAAGGAACTCGTAATGACCATACCGAGTCTTGAAAGCAGTCTTCGGGATATCTGGCTCCCGAATCTTCAACTGATGATAACCTGAACGTAAATCAATCTTGAAAAACACTCGGGCATCTTGTAACTGATCAAATAGGTCATCAATACGAGGCAAAGGATACCGATTATTCATCGTACCTTTGTTCAACTAGCAATAATCAATGCACATACGCATAGAACCATCCTTTTTCTTCACAAACAAGACAGGAGCACCCTAAGGTGACACACTAGGCCGAATGAAACCCTTATCAAGTAATTCCTGTAACTGTTCCTTCAACTCCTTCAACTTAGGAGGGACAAAATGATAAGTAGGAATAGATATGGGCTGAGTGCTCGAAAACAAATCAATGCCAAAACCAATATCTCTGTCGGGCGGCATGCCCGGAAGATCAGCTGGAAACACATCAGGGAAATCCTTCACTATTAGAACTGAATCAATTGTAGAGGTATCAATAATGACATCTCTCACATAATCTAGATACGTGTCACACCTCTTCTCAACCATTCACTGAGCTTTAATAAATGAAATAACTCTACTGAAAGTGTAATCTAAGGTACCCTTCCACTCTAATCATGGTACACCTGGCATAGCTAGCATCACAGTTTTGGCGTGACAATCAAGAATATCATAATGGGGTGACAACCAGTTCATGTCCAAGATAACATCAAAATCTACCATGCTGAGCAATAATAAATCGGCTCTAGTCTCAAAACCAAAAAGAATGAAAAAACACGACCGATAAATGCGGTCCAAAACAAGAGAATCTTCCACAGAAGTAGATACATAAACAGGGGAACTCAAAGAATCCCCAGATACGCCCAAATGCGAGGCAAAATAAGATGACACAAAAGAATAAGTGGAGCCTGGATCGAATAGAACTGATGCATCTCTATGACAGACCGGAACAATACCTGTAATGACAGAATCAGAAGCAACAGCCTCTGTACGAGCAGGAAGGGCATAGTATATGGCCTTACCTCCCTCTGTAGGGTGACCTCTACCTCCCCAACCTCCACCTCGAGCTGGCTAGGTAGATGGGATGGCAGCTGGTGCCGTAATCATAGCCCGGGAACCCTATGGAGCACGTTGTGGCTGAGAAGCCTATAGAGGTGCACCCCTCATAAGTCTAGGGCAATCCCTCCCCATATGATGAGTGTCTCCATACTCAAAACAAGCTCTGGGAGGACGTGGAGGTTGTGGCTAGCTCAGACCAGGTCTACTAGACTGACCACTAAAAGCACCCCGTGTAGGAGGCACACTAGATACTGGAGGTGCATAATAAGGCTCTTGATGTCTAGGAGGAGTTGGAATACTACTGGCGGCTGGAAGAGCTGAATGAACGGAGTGACTCGCATAACCCCTACCATGACGAACTACAGCTGGGGCACGGGCACTAGAATAATGGCCCGACTCTCGAGACGTCTTGGCCTCTCCCTCCTCCCTATCCTGAGCAAGCATGCCCTCTACTCTCCTAGCACTACTTACCACCTGCTGATACACGATATCTATCTCTAACTCTCGGGCCATGCTAGTCCTGATGCTGGGAATGAGCCCCTTAATAGATTGGCAAACCCTCTCTCGAACTATAGAAACCATGGTCGGTGCATGTCAAGCCAAGTCACTGAAACGGACTACATACTCTGAAACAGTCATGGCACCCTACGCAATTGTTCAAACACCGTGCGCCATGCATCCCTGAGGCTCTAAGGTACATACTCTCTCAAAAACATGTCTGAGAACTGATTCCATGTAAGGGAAGCTACCTCAGCGGACTATCCAACTCATAAGTAAGCCACCACTGATAGGCTGCTCCTCAAAGCTGAAAGGCAGTGAAAGAAACCCCACTCGACTCTGCTATGCCCATAGTGCGGAGGATACGATGTCACTCCTCCAAAAATATTCTAAGCATCCTCTGATGCTAGACCACTGAATGTAGGAGGGTCATACTTCCTTTGCCTCTTGAGCCTCCGCTACTCCTCCTCTGAAACTGCTGCCCTACCCTCGGGCTGAGCTGGGGCTACAGGTGGTACTGGTATAACCTCTAGGATCTGATCAACTTGAACCCGCTGCTCTAGGGTACGGGTGGCGAGAGTCTGTGCTCCCCCCCCCCAGCCTGAGATGTGGCTGCAGCAAGGGGAATCAACCATGCCTGAGCTAGAGTGTTGTACATGCTCATCAACTATGCAAGGGTCTCCTGAAGAGTTGGCGTAGTAATAGTAGGTGTATCAGATGTCGGTGCTCCGGTTGGACCTACTGGTGGCTCCTCTATAGCAGCTCACTCGGGTGCTCTAGCTGCACCACGTACGTGTCCTCGACCTCTACCCCGACCTCTGGCGGCTCTAGTAAGGGGCAGGGTGCCTGGACATCTCCAGTAGTGCATGTCCTTACCATCTGTGAGAGAATAGAAAATAGAAGTTTAGAATTTTGAAGTCTGAGAGGATAAGTGCAGACATCTCTGTACCGATCGGCGAAACTCTAATAAACCAGCTTGTGACTCATGACTCCTATGAATTTAGAAGTTTGATACCAACTTGTCACAATCCAACTTCTCCCTCTATAAACCATCATGACGGCACCTAGTCTCTACGACTAGGTAAGCCTAATATTTGCGGAAAAAGAACGAAAAATAGAAAAAGGTATCAAATAACAAGTAAATTTAAACAAGGAAATAAGATGTCGCACGGCATATAACATAATCACCTTCGATAAGTACATAAACTCTTCCAAAACTTGGAATGTCATAAGTCACAAGCTAAAGAAGATAATAGTGCTTCTAAACTCCAGAACCTAACAAAGAAGGAAAATACAAGAAATGTTTAACATAAGGAAGAGTATATAGGGACTCTAGGTTTGCAGATGCGGCAGATATACCTTGAAGTCTTTACAACCGTCTCGTCTCACTAGTAATACGACTGATGTGCAGTACCTGGATCTGCACATGAAAAATATGTGCGAGAAAGGGCATGAGTACACCACAACGGTACCCAGTAAGTGCCAAGCCTAACCTTGGTCGAGTAGTGACGAGATCAGGTCAGGGCCCTACTGGTATAAATAAAATGAAAAGAGACAGAAAGAAGTATTACAATAATTAAATATGGAAATCTAATAGGAATAGAGTTCAGTAAAAACCAACAGCTCAGAACACACTAAAAGCAAAAAGGGATCTCCCGGGATACCGGCCCGTAGTCTCAAACATAAATGTATAGGGAGATCTCCCGGAATACCATTTCATAGTCCTAAAGTAAATATGTAGCGTTAGGGGATCTCTCGGAATACTGTTTCATAGTCCCAAAGTAAATACATATGCTAGTGTAGTTCAAACAAGGAAAAATAGGTTAAGACTTAGTGAAAAATGGAGTTTTACAACAAATAGCTTGTGTACGTACTCGGCGCTCATATATCAAATAGCACCAAATCCTAAGGGGAGTTCCCCCACACAAGGTTAGGCAAGCCACTTACCTCGAACCAAGCTCAATCAATCTGAAACAATGCTCTTTCCACGGATATCCGATTCCGAATGGCCCAAATATAGCCAAAACCAATTGCATAATATAAATATAACTACAAGAAGCTAATCTAACAAACGGAAACAAAGTTAAAGCAAAAAATGGAAAAATCGCTCAAAAGCCTCCCCGAGCCCACTTCTCGGAATCGGGTAAAAGTCACCAAATACCAACACCCATTCACTCATGAGTTCACTCGTAAAAAACTCACCCAAAACCAACGCCTAAATCCTTTATAAGCTTATGTACACAAACCATATAATACGTCAAATCGTCTGCTAAGCTCGCATTCATCGTCGTGATGGTCAGGTCAACTATTACAACCAATCCATACTCAAATCACACGAATATAACCGACTGGCAGAAAGGATAGCTCCTCACAACATCATAAAAATCCCACATCCGTAGATTACCTCGCAGGTTATAACCCACCTGCTTAGCTTCCAACTGACGTCTATTTATACCCTTTCACAGCATAACTACTACGTAATCACTTAATCTTCCTGAGCCAGAACACACCAACAAGGCATTAGAACCTAATTTGTCTCGCAGTTAAGCTACATGAAATATCCTCCGATATACTCATAACTCGAGACTATACGTCAAATCAAGATGAAAATCAAGCACCCAATAGTCCTTTTTACATCACAAGCAAACTCTTCTCATCAAATTCAATCTATCTGAACATATCCCGTAGTCACATAATACTCATTATATAGCCATCCAACCACTCATTTGGTTACAAATTCCACTCACAGAGACGTTGTCGGACGTATAAGTCTAAAAAGCGTGCTCACACAACCGAAATCTTCGTGCTCAAGCTACAGTCAAAACTCGGCCTCAAGTCCGCCAGGCACCATCTGCACATTGAAATCACATCTCGCACCTCATCCAAGGAATCACAAGCCAGTGATGTAGACTCTATTAGACTCTACTATCTTTGAGGCTACAAGGGTTACACTTCATGCTGAATCAATACCGCACGATAAGGAAAGAAAGATGAGAAGTTTATCTTAAATGCCTTGTAGCCTCTCGAAGATAGGTATGGACGTCATCATACCAATCCGCAAGACTCTACTAGACACTTGCTCATGACTTGTAGAATATATGAACCTAGAGGTCTGATACCAACTTGTCACGATCCAAAATCCACTAGTCGTGATGGCACCTAACCCAACTGGCTAGGTAAGCTAACTAATAACTATCCAATTCCAATAATATTAATAAGACAATTAAATAAAGGAATTTTCTGAATCTTATACATTTCCCAAGGACTGGTGGTAGAAATCATGAGCTTCTAAGAATCGAGTTTACAAACTGATATAAAGTAAATACATCTTCTGTTTGATAAGTACATAAACAGAGTTTTATGAATCTAAGGCCACCATGAACAAGAGGCAGCTACAACAAGAATGCAAGTATCTTCAATCCCAACTCTCGTCGATCACAACAACATCATCAGTCAACATCTGCACGCAAGGTGCAGAAGTGTAGTATGAGTACAACCGACCTCATGTACTCAGTAAGTAACAAACCTAACCTTAGGTTAAAGGTAGTGACGAGTTAACACAAGGTCGGGTCCAATACCAATATTCCGCAACAGTTCATAACAGTATAGTACAAGTAATAAAAGAAGTATCTCAGAAATAAAATGCTCAGCTCATTCACAGTTCAAAAAAATAGGCATGCTTTTCAAGTATCTTAGTGAAAACTCAAATCTTTTACATAAAATTTGCCAAAAATACGAGTAAGTTTGAAAACTATAATTTTTCCGAAAAATCCTTTCAACAATAAGTAAGATGTTTCATTTTCAGATAGCATGAGGAAAGTACATCTTTATGCCTACATGTCAAGATACGTGTAAAATCATAAATATCACCAAACGGGGTAGCAAAAGGAAATGCATCTTTATGCATGTATCTCAAGTACGCATGTCAAATGAAGTGCCTCTCAATGATAAACTCATGTACTCACTCTCTCAGAGTACTAAATCTCACTGTCTCGCACTATATCTTACCGCGCTCTATACTCAGCACACTTAACCACTCAGCATTATAAAATACTCGTTACGGCGTGCAACCCGATCCACATATATATAGCCATAAGGCTCGTTGCGGCGTGTAACCCGATCCATATATAAATAGCCATAAGGCTTGTTGCAGCGTGCAACCCGATCTATATACATATGTATAATCAACTGCGTTCATTGGAGGTGTGCAGAATGCGGAGAGGTTCCTTCAGCCCAAGCGCTATATCGTTGTGGTGTGCATCCCGATCCCATAAATTGTAATCAATATAACATGTTGCGGCGTGCAGCCCGATCCTAAAGTATCACTCTTACTCAGGACCTCGCCTCACTTAGTCATTAATCTCTCCAGTCTCACTCACGGACTTACAATGTCATCAAACTAGCCCGACAACAATGATATTATGTATCAATAAATAACAACTGAGACTGAGATATGATATGAATGCATGAATATGATCGAGTATGAAATATCAATGAAATAAGTGAAATGACATTAAGAAACGATCACTATGGGTCCCAACAATATCGACATAACGCCTAAGCCTGATATCTAGCATGATTGACAGCTCAATTACTTAATCACATGGTGAAACACGGATCAACAAAATAGGACCACTATACAGTACCATGGAAATAACGGAGTCACAATTCACAGGGTGCACGGCCACACACCCATCACCTAGTATATGCGTCACCTTCATACCAATCACACAACACATAATTCGGGGTTTCATACCCTCAGCACTAAGTTCAGAAGAGTTACTTACCTCGAACGAGTCAATTCCAATGCCGAGCAATCCAAGCGATGCTCTAAAAATGCCATCTCGCGCATTCCGACCTCTGAGCGGGAAACTAACCAAAAACAATTCAAATACATCAAATAATTCTAAAGGAACCAATCTCGATCGAAAAATATCAAATCTTGAATCAAAAGCCCAAAATTTGGCCAAAAAGCCCAACCCGGGCCCGCACCACGGAACCCAATAAAACTCACAAAATCCATCAATCCATTTAAGTACGAGTCCAGTCTTACTAATTTCATCCAATTCTGACTCTTAATCAATGTTTAAAACTCAATTATTCATTTTAGAAAAGTTTTTGATAAAAACTCTCAATTCTCCAATCAAAATATGGATTAATTCAAAAATGAACTTCGGTGATCATATTAAAATATAAAAGTTGTAGTTGGATACTGATCCGCATGAAAAATACGAGAAGAACTCCGCAAAAATCACCTCAATCGGAGCTCTAGAACTCAAGATATTCTCAAAATACCAAAAGAATGCAGTCTGATTTTTTTTATATACATAAGGATGTTCACTTTTGCGACAAAAACTCCATACCTACTCATTTCCAGCTGTCATTCCTACTTTTGCGGACAAATTTTTGCATCTGCGGGGCCGCAGATGCGGACCCAACTTCGTATATGCGAAGCACCAGCACCAACGCTCTTCTCCGACACTAAAATGAGCATAACTCTCTCATACGATATCCAAATTCGACAATTCTTTTTTCTATAGCTCCGTAATTACGATACGGATCTAATGCTTCAATAAAAAAAATTAGAGCTTATTTGATTACTGTGGTACCATTTATGCTTGAAGAAACGACGTCGAAACATAAAAAACGAGCGCAACACAACCCAAACATATCCGAAACTCACTCGAGCCCCTCGAGACCCCGTCCGAACATGCAAACAAGTCCAATAACATAACACGGACCTACTCAATACCTCAAATCACGCATTACAATATCAAAACGATGAATCGCACCTCTAATCGAACTTAATGAACTTTGAACTTTTATATTTTCTTAACTGGTGCCGAAACATAGCAACCAACCCGGAATGAACCCAAATGCGCCAATTTGTGCTGAAACCTTCTAGGAACATCCAACTACAAATCTGGCCATACGCCCGAGTCCAAAATCACCATCTGGACCTACCGGAACCATCAAAACTCTATTCCGGGGTCAAATTCACAAAAAGTCAAACTTGGTCAACTCTCCCAATTTAAAATTTCAATAATAAAATCCATTCTTCCAATTCAATTCTGAATAACCTGAAAACCAAAATCGACGATTCACATAAGTCATAATACATCATATGGAGCTACTCATGCCCGTAAACTACCGAGCAAAATGTAATTGCTTAAAACGACCGGTCGGGTTGCTATATTGGTAATTTGTGTTCAAAATCTGAAAATCAGAGAAGGAAGAACATTAGTTCAATAAACAAAATGTAGAATAATCCCGAGCCCACAAGTTGCTTGTGTGTCCTTAAGGAATTTAATCCCCTCACTCTTACTCAAGGTTATGGATTAATTCCTCCCAGGATCGAACGGAATAACTATTATGTGATAGCGGCACTACAAATTACAAAACTTCAGTGGACAAACGGAGCAAATCACACTTGACACTTATATTTATTAGAAAAATAATGCAACAATGTGAAAAAGAGGGAAGAAGTTTTCAGATTTTCTATATATGAAAAATGAGGCCAAGCCTCTAAATTTATAGAGAATGAAAGGGTGAAATGAAAAGGTACAATTCAAGAGGTGCCTCTTTTATTTCTCATTCATACCCTTAGAAAAAATGCAACAGACACACCCATATCCGATCCGACCCGTTGCCACCCCTACTCGCACGTAACAACCTAGAAATAAGAAGAGGAAGATGGAAAAATAATAACACTATTAGAGAATAGAACTAATAGTGTACAATGAAAATTCCAATGAATAGTTAACATATAATACGCGAATACTTTTGATTTCATGCAATTTATGTAGATTTAAAATATGCTAAAATTAAACCCATAAAATTTAAATTTTGAATGACCTAGCTAGGAATATTATTGAAATAATATCTTCGCATAACAAGTTTGAACCACAACTGAAGAATTTTGCATAATATTTGGCACAAATTATTGGACTACTACATATATTAAAAATTGTCTTAATTAGATTAAATAGGCAGTTAGGAACCCTTTGTTTACTTTCCACAAACCAAATTAACAAGTAAATAAGGGAGAATGATGTACTCAACTTTTGTTGAACAGTTTATGGAAATTGATACCTTTTAGATTACTTAGGTTTGGCTAAAATTATGAGACAAAAAATCGAAGGAAAATAGAAAGGAAAAGAGGGCGTCATATCTATGGTCCCAAAAGGAAAGGTGAGATAATTAAAGATCAAAGAGATAGCTAGTGCTAGGGTTGTACAAATCGAACCGAAAAATTGTACCAAACCGAAAAGTTAAATCACACTGATTAGAAAACCCCATTAGATTTGGTTTGATTTAGTTTGGTATTGAGTAAAAAAATCCTAACCATACCGACATATAAATATTTTTTTATATATATATTTAAGATTTTAAATAGAATTTTCTTTAAAAATATCTGAAAATATTTGGGATTCTCTTATATATTTAATATAATCTCAAGTGCTCCATATTTATTAACCTTAAATAATGGGATGTATGATTACTTTCTTGTCAAATGTTATGGAAATGCATCAATATCTTTGTTCTTCCATATTCATATGGCAATATCTATTAAATTCTTACATCTTTTTCGAATTTGAGGTGGTTATTACTATATATGTACATATTGATTTTTACGTATAATTACTAAGTTCGGTTAACTTTGAAAGTGTACATTAACGAAAAATTATTGTCAGACGACTAAAACAACAACTATCATGTGTTACTAAGAAAATTCTTCTATAATAATATTTTAATAGATAATATGTTCGTTAATTTTTAAATTTTTACTAAACATTTTACTTATCAAAAATTTAACAAAGTAAGATTGAAAAAAAAAATTAAGTAACAGAAAATTCGAAAAACCCGAAAATATCCAACAGAATCGAAGAAATCCAAACCGATATAATTGATTTGATTTGGTTTGATTTTGACAAAAACTAGATCAACCCGGTCCATATACACCCCTACTCATCATTGGTGAGCTATCATCTTAATTATATTTTGAAATTGTAACATCAAATACACACCAACTCTTTTCTTTTCACAGGTCACTCCAAGGAATAAAATATAAATATAAAAAAGGAGTGGGGTTAGGGCCGTAGGCCAATGAATGAAACACATTTAAGTGAGAGGTGCCAAATATTTGACACACTTTCTTTTTTAATTTATTTTAAAAGAATTTATGACATTTTTTTTTAATATAAAATTTCTCATTTTATCATAAAGGTGTATTATGGCCGGGCCTAGCCCGGGACCGATCCGGGCCCGCGTGCCAAACGGGCCAAATGGGCCGGTTCAAACGGGCCGGTCTCTAGTGGTGCAAAAGCCCATAGCAGACCGGTCCTGACCAAATAGCCCGTGAGCCCGGGACCGGCAGGCGGGTCTGGGCCAGTTCAACCGGGCCAAACGGCCCCAACGGTTATTTTTTTTTTAAAAAGGACCAACGGTCAGATTTTTAAAATCTAGCCATTGGCCTTCGATTTTTAGTCGTTTGGAACTTTAAAAAATAGCTATTTGACCCCCAAACTTTATTTTAACCCCAAATTTTTTATAATTACACTTTTTTCTTATTTTCAACTATAAATACCCCCTCATTCTTTCATTTTTACTCACAAATTCATCAATCTCTCTCTAATTTTCTTCTACAATTGCTTACTTTATTATTGCAATTTCGTAAAAATTGTGAAGTTGGTGAATTGAAGTATTCAAGTCTTCAACGATATTTAATTTTCAAGAAGTTGTTCGTCAATTCGGTAAACTCGTTCCAACTCTTAAGTTTTAATATTATAGTTTTGTTTGTTTTATTTGGTATAATTATAATTAATATGGACTTTTCTTTGGAAAAAATATTTGGTGGTAAGGGTAAGAGAAAATTTAAAATTGGTGAATCTAGTCGCCAAGCTACTACTCTTCCCCAGCTCTCTGGCCCAGACTAGTTACCCGTCCTCCTCCACTTATTATTCTTGATAGTGATAAACCTTGTTTTCAATTTTCCGATAGTCAATTTTTCCATGATATTGCACCAGGTCAACAATTAAGTGAAGAAGTTATGAATGCTCTTTATCCTAATCAAATGATCTTTGAAAATGATGGGGAAAATGATGATTTACATGAAACGCAGCCGGATTTAGATGATACACCTATTAGTCCTGTTAATAACCCAACTGATGTCCCACCTGACCCTTCTGTAGTAACCCCTACTTTTAACAGAAAACCTTCTAAACGGCCCGAAACATCTCTTGTTTGGCACTTTTTTACTCAACTAAGAGAACAAAATAAGGCTAAGTGTAAAACTTGTGGGTCTTTGATGGCTCATAAATATACTAGAGACCGTAGCGGTACGGGTAGTTTGACCAGACACATATTGAAACACCCTAGAGATAAAGCTAGATATTTACAAATCAAAGTTGTGCAAGAGGAGACAAGTGTAGATACTACGGTTAACCCTAGTACAGGTTCAAATCTAGTTCAACCGGGAATTAACACTGCTATCGGTGGCATTTTATATTATGGTCCAAATAAAGATCGTGAAGAATTGGCAAAAATGGTTACTGTTATGTGCTTACCCTATAGTTTTCCTTCTAACCCTCATTTTGTGCATTATATTAGAAGAGTTTTTAATCCTACTTATAAAGGATGGCCTCGCGCAACCGTAAAGAGCGATATTTATAAATATAAACATGAATATGAACAATATTTGCGCTATTTATTTACTCATATAGATTGTCGCATTGCTATTACTACTGATATTGGTAGAAGTGGTAATGACTGTGGTTATCTAACTGTTACAAGTCATTGGATAGATGAGGAGTGGATAATGCAAAAGCGCATTATTGCTTATAGAATAATTAATTCACGCCATACAGGTAAGTTTATTGCTAACACAGTTGCAGATATTTGTAGATATTTTTGTATTAGAGATAAAATAATGTCGGTTTCAATGGATAATGCTTCTAGTAACACTAATGTTATAGGCTTGCTTACAACTACACTAAATCCTGCATTTAGTAATATTTTTCATGTTAGATGTATTTGTCATATTTAATGGTATGAAAGTTTTAAATGTAGAAATTGAAAAGGTTAAAATGGCTCTTAATTGGCTTTTTTATTCAAACCGTAGAAGTAGACTTAGAGATTATTTTAAAAAATGTGATGAATTTGGCCTTAGAGAAAGAAAGGTTCCTAAACCTTGTCCGACTAGATGGAATTACATGTATGAAAGTTTAGTTGTTGCATATGAATATAGAAACCCAATAAGCGGAACATATAATGCTCGTGTATGTGATGATGATGATGAGCACCTTACAAATCAAGATTGGACTAATATTAAAATGCTTGTAGACTTTTTAGAACAATTTCATGTTGCTACAAATGAATTATCTGGGCAATATTATTCTACAATTTCTAACTGTTTAGTTTATATTGCAGCACTTGCAAATTTATTTACTCAATTTTCAGAGGGTGGGGTAATTTATCAACAAGCTATTATTTCTATGAAAGCTAAGTTTAAAAAAAAAATCCCTATCCCCCCTATTTTTGGTGTTGCTGCAGTGTTAAATCCTATAATGAAATTAGGAGGTCCTCACTTTTGGTACTCAAAAATTTATAACGCTTTATCACTTTCAGCTGAGGAATTTGCTACACTTGGAGATGCAAAAGCCTCAATTAAAATAAATGCTCAAACAATTTATAATGCTTATCAACTTGCCTTAGATCATGCTAGACCAAATGTTCCAACTCCTACTTCGTCTAGTTCGCAATCATTTAAAAGAACTGCGGGCCTAAAAGCCCTTAGTTCTTGGACGGAGTTCCGGGGTTCTCAAGGTGATAATATTGGTGATAGTTCACAACTAAATGAGCTTCAAGTTTATTTATCGCAGGGACTTGAATCAGAGAATCCCGACGGCTCCTTCGATGTTTTGAAATGGTGGAAGGACAAACAAAAACACTATCCGGTTCTTTTAAGGATGGCTCGAGATATTTTAAGTGTTCAAGCTTCAACAGTGGCATCTGAGAGCGCTTTCAGTCAAGCGAGACTTCAAATCGGTGATCATAGAGCGTCTATGAGGGAGAGCTTGAAAAAATCAGTACTCTTCAGAGATTGGATCCGTTCGGAAAGAAGAAATTTTGGACTTGCAGAATCACAACCGGAGATAGACGAAGCTTATGAAGAAATGCTAGCGGAACTTGCGCAGGATGCTGCTTCGCCCGGAAGTGGTGATGAACAAGCTTCTTTTCCAGCACCCCCAACGAAAATTCCAACGGACCTTGAAGGATTTATGAGATTTGTTAGAGATAATACATAGACTAATATGTAACTAGTATTTTGGCACATCTTCCTTAGTTTTTTTTTCCTTTTAATGGTGGTATTAGTATCATGTTGTGCTCGTTCCATTGGGGGAGGAAGACTAAGAAAGATATTGCCATGTGGGCTTAGGACCGCAGTGGGCCGGTTCCACTTATTTGGCCCGTTAGGCCGGGAACCGTTTGGTCCGGGACCGCCTCAGCCCGGCCCGCCTAAGCCCAAGCCCGTTTGGGCCGGCCTGTTTGGCCCATTTAGGCCCGGGTCCGAACCACAATATAGCCTTATTTTATCATTAATAAGATGATTTATAGGCACACAAATATATGTATCGAAAATATTTTTTTTCTTAAATTTCGTTAAGTCAAATCGTCACTTAAGAATTTTGATAATGCCGTTGGTTTAGGCAATTCAATAATTGTAGAGACATAAAACCGTGTCCTAAGATTCGTACCACTAATATTCAGTCCCCACTTATCAAATCTTTTTACTACTACTGATAAGATCATACTCTTGACAAGCAAAGAAATTATTGTCTTTTCTAACTTTAATATAAAGTGTTTCTTTTTAGTGAGAAGATCAATTCAGGAAGAATAAACAAAGGCTATAAATAGTGACTTAAATCATAGCTTAAGGCTGTAGGAAAGAATACAAGAGAATAAGATCAAGCTCTCCGCATGGGAGTTCTTCAATGGGAACCAAGAAAATGATAGTAATGCTCCTTTTGGCCTTCTACTTTTCATGTGGTTTATATCTGGCCAAGATTTTGCCTTCTGGTACTTCTTCTTCATCTCTATCTAAGCCCTTTAATTTATACCCTTTTCCTCTTTCATTACACCTTATTTGTTCAAATTTACTGTTTCTTTTCTGTTTAACTCAGTCTCTTTACCTTCGCAAGTTAAGGGTAAGGTATGCGTATATATTATCCTCTACAGACCCCACTCGTGAAATTATACTGTATATGTTATTATTGTTGTTGTTCTCTATTTAACTCAAATAGTTGAAGTTCTGATTTTCATTATTTGATTCATAGGCAATCCAATTACTTAATGAAAGGCAAACTTTGTGTTTTACCTTGTTTTAGTAAAGGGATATGGACTTTTACTTGTCATCTGAATCATACAGTAGGAAAAGTGCCCCCGCCCACCCACCCCCCGGGACAAATTCGATTTCCCAATAGCACTAGCTTTTGCTTTGGAGTTCTTTAGAGAGTAATCAAGAAAAAAAAGTTGGTAGAAGGTCACACACAAAAAGGTGTTGGATTATATTATTTTGATGAAAAAATATAGTTTCCTAATATTCCATATATTGTGTATAAAAACCATATTCTAAACCAACTGTCACTTTCCTCGAGGGGTGGGGGAGGAGCTAAAGTAACACAGGAAGTTTAATGGGATTCCGCCGAAAAATTATATTGTGTAAGTAGGAAAAAATAATCATATTTGTATATATATAAATTGTTAAATTTACTTAACATAAAAAAAGTTTCTAGTGTAGTGACAAGGTTATATAGGGTATTTGGACTTGCCGAGATAGTTTGGAAATTGGAGGAGTCCCGAGGGGCTCGCATGAGTTTCGGAGTGATTTTAAATTATCTTATGGGTAACTTAAAATTACTTTTAAGTAGTAATAGGTTTGAGTCCCAAGTGTGCTGCTCTTGCTTTTTCTATTCCCCTTGCTAGAATTTCTGGTTCTGCCACACTGGAAGATAGGGGCTCTGTCTTTCTGTACCTTATTGAGGTGCTCAATTTCTTACTATTACAAATATGATGGTATATGAGGATTTCAGCTGATGAGTGTAATTAATGTGTACTACAGAATTCTTAATTCATAAAAATCTTCTATTTTGCAGATAGCAAAGAAGTAGTAGCAGAACAACTTAATAATCATAATGTTCATGAAAAGACAGCAATAGATGTTAACAGCAAATATGGCCATACTGAAGCTCATTTTGGTGGTAAAGGAGGAAATGGAGGGGAAGAATCTCGATCTCCTTCGAATCAGGGATCGTCGAATGTCATACCAATTTACGCTGCAAATGCTCACCACAATCACCATCGCGGTGCTGCAAGCTGCCACGGAAACCACAATGAATATCTAGCCTTCGTCGCTGCAATGTTCTTCGCTTGCATTGTACTTAAAGACCCTGTGTTTATTGAGTAAAAAGAGAGTACAACGTAGTCATTCTGAATCCCTGACTCGTCTCGTTTTGAGCCTTTGGCCTATATGACATTGGGTCAAATCTGTCTAGTGATTGTTGTGTACTCTGTTTGTTTCAACTTTGATTAGTTGTGGATGTATTAGGATGTTTATGTCTTTTTGTTTCCTTTTTTTTCCTACAAAACTTCCATTGTATAACATGTTGATTGGATAAGCTTTATAGTTCTGTATTCAGGATTTTATCAGCTTATTTTTCTTCTTTTTTTCTGCGGTTCTATTCATTTACCTATCGATTGATACTAGCTGATAACAATGAAAAGTGGAATAACTTGTTGAGAACTAGTTTAATAGACCTTAGGAGTTATGAGAAGTTCAAGATTTGTAACTATTTGAATGCAATGTAAACTGATTCAGACACTACTTTTATCGAAAGAAAAAAAAAGTATACAAAATAAGCATGACAAGATTGTGATTTTCCCTTATTTTTATTTTATTTGGTTAAACCAAATAATTTAAATTTAATAGATAAAAAGTGAAGTCAGCATTATTGGCACGCAGTCTCGCTTTCTGTTGGTGGTAGGTTTTTAGGACTAACTATTATTTTCCTTCATTGTTGATCACCTTGCTGTCTTGTTTTTATTTTACTTTTATATGTCTTTTTGATACTGTCCCTTCTTATCTATATTTTTCATTAATGTGGTGCTTATGCTTTCAGTCTCTCTATCCTCACAAGGTAGGGGTAAGGTCTGCATACACACTATCCTCTCCAAATCTCACGTTGTAGGATAATATTGGGTATGTTGTTGTTGTAATTAAAAAGTAAAGTAAGAACATAATGTAATTATGATTAAGTAATAAATGTGTTCATGTAAGATATGTGTCTTGCATTTATTGGTTTGATATAAATACTGAGTGAGGAATAGTGTATAGATTATTCAGAAAGTCCCTCAACAACAACAGCAAGCCCAGTGTAATTGCACAAATGGGGTTCCACAAATGGGATTTGGGGAGGGTAATATGTACGCAGACCTTACTCCTACCTTGAGACCTTGAGAAGGTAAAAGACGATGTTTCCGATAAACGCTCCGCTCGAAGTCAAAAAGTAATATATCCTGATTATCATGAATTTTACCACAAAAGGACAGATGTTCCAATCACTTCTCCAAGGAATCTTTAAAGTTAAATCAAGTGGACAACTTCATCAGCATCTGCTATATTTCTAGAATACTAGGAAACCCATACCATAGGTGAAAATCAAGATGCCCCAATTGCCTAACACCAACTACTATAAACTTATTATGTCAAAGAGTAGTATATATAAGCCATCCAATTATAGTCCACTGCATTTTTATAAGAAATACACATCAGATTATACGTTTTCTAAGCTTTCTTTTTATCCTGTTTTGAATTCAAAGGCATTATCTATATAAACTAACCTTTCCCTTTTAGGTTTTAAACCTAACTCATAGGCAAGTGCATGTATTTTCCTACTTAGATTAGTAGACAGACGTGCCCCATCTGCTACTTTGTTCTAAAAGAATCAATCTACCCTTTTGTTTTTTGTCATAGTTAGTTATCATCTTTTATTGGAATGAATACTAAAAGAGATAGGAATCAAGAAACTAAATAGTACTCTGCACCTAACTTTTCGGGAGGGTGGAGCTGGAAGTCCAGATACGGATTCAGCCGAACCCAGAAGTTTTTGCACAAAGAGCGTATTCGTATTAAAAAGTTCATTAAATATATACATATATCAAATTTAGAAATCAGTTATTAGCATAAAGTGAAATCCTGATTCTGCCTATGCTTTCCAGCCATAGATTTGTGGTACTTAGTTCTAATTCATCAAGAAATGAGAAAATGCTTGTGAGATTCATTCCTTCTAGTGGTGGGAAATGTGGAGTCTCTATCTTTTCTTCCAGCAGTCAAAGGTAATGTGCCTTTTGAATTTAATAGTGATTTGTTCAAAGTACCTGCCTATGTTAGGTTCAACAAGTAAGATCCTTCACCTTCAAATGTTTGATATAGAAGGGAAGTGAAAATCCATCCTTCCTCCTTTTTGTCTCCCAGTTATAAGGAAAATAACTTTCGTCAATAAGCGTGAAGAGTCATCTTTCCCCTTGTGATGAAAAATGATTTTTCTCGGAGAAGTTTTTTAGTAATCAAATACTAGAAAAATAACTTTTTTTTATGCAATATATTTTCCTGAAAAACGACTTTCATCGCAGAGTAACTTACCTATTTTTATACTTAATTCTTCTTGCTTATACTTCCTAAACAAATATTTTACTTTCCCTGTTGGAACTCCTCTTCTTTTATTCCTTTCACCAGAAGAGAATTGATATATGATTTCTCCACAATATCTACTCAAAGTTCAAGATTTGAAAATAACTTATTCTCATCCGATGCATACTTTGATTTAAATGTGCAACATAACCTTAAGCAGAAAATTCAAACTTGGCATATAGTATAGGTCATTTCTTTCCACATCTAAAATTCATGCTCAGAATCAAGTATTTAACTCCAAAATATCCAGACATAGAGATTGTTCGGGGAATAAAGGGCGAAAATTTAAGGACAGTTGTGAAGACAAAACATAGAGAAGCTACTTTCAAACGTTTGTGGATCATAAACTTAAGAGAAATAAGCCCAGAAATGTTTCAAACAACTCATTCTCGCTTTAGATTAAGGGTGCCTAAACGTGAAGAAATCCTCAATGAGGTGGAACTGTCCTTTTGTATCTGAGTTCTAAAGCTAGAAGCAAGGTATGTGGAAAGAAGATACATCAAACACCACACATGAAAAGAAGCCCAGCTACGAGTTCAGCCGAACCCTGAAACTTCGCTCAAACAATGTATTTGTGTTAAGGAATTCATTAAATATGTACAAATATTAAATTTAGAACCCAGTTATAAGCACTTGAAGTCATCATTCTAACATTCATAAACCATAAAGTTAAAATCTTGGCTCCGCCTCGGTATGAAATAACATATAATATAAGTGATTCTGAGTAAGAAAAGTCCAAAAGTATGATACCTCAGGTTAATCAAGATAGGTCTCCATTTACACTTGGATATTTGGTAAGAATGGCCAATACTAAATGCTTTTTCTACCTGATTGATCTGGGAATCTAAGAACTATAGGAGTAGTTGTCAACTCATTCCTAGGACAACGCCATTAGATATCTAACCATTATAAAGATCATCTAGCACCCTATACTCTGAAAAAGAAAGAAAAAAAGGAACAAATACGTCATTCGATTAAAGGACAGCCCTGTGCACATTTGATTATTTTTTTTAATGAACGAGACAGATCTGGGTATACGCACCGGGAAAATTCAGCAGCTACATCCTATCTGAGATGTAATAAGGAGTTTAACCTATGTGAAATATGACAATGAAAAATGGGATGATTGTAGTTCTTTAAGATGCTATTTGTCTGCAGAAAGCAGAAGATATTCCAGGAGCTGCAAGCTGGACTCGGCGAGTACAAAAACTGTGGTATCCAGAGAGAAAAAGTATGAATAATCCTAAATGATGTTATGACATTTTACAAATCTGGTCAACACTTTTTTCAATCAGCTAGCAGGTATTTAACAAAGTAATCTAATCACCATCCGGAAAGGATGTCGAAGGAACCAATTTCACTGTTCTAGTTTAGATTAGATGAATGAGGTTTGAAGCAACGGTTCTCATCCTATGAAAAACTGTGAATTGTGTCCTTCAAAACTGTGAGAGGAGTTCAAGCTTACGAGCTTGGAAGAATTTGCAACGACCTTTCCCACTTGACTCGATATCTTCACTTCTCCTCTTTACACCTGTGAAACCAATATCAGTTAGCTTCACCTGCCGCTTACTAGCTCTTCCGTTGGATTCATCTTCATCATTGGCATCAGATTCCCTATGGAAACCACATAAAAGGGATCCACATTAAAGAATAATAGCAATATGGCTTGAACTGCCTATGTTGAAGTAGGAAAAACTTATTTAGCTCTCACTCATTTCCAAGTTCCAACTCTCTATTAAAGAGCCGTAGAGGACACCTATCAGAAGAATAGCTCAATAGAGACGAGGATGCTTTTTCTTTCTTTTAAAGAATGTTTCTTATCCTGACAAATTTCCAATGGTTATAGGCCAGCAAATGAAAAGATTTAGAGGGGAAAAATAAACTGATTGATATGATTAACCACACAAGAGGGATTTCAGGAGAAAGAAAAAATATGAGATGATAAATACAAGGATCCCTGCATGCTCCAATTGCATATTAAAGTTTAATCATGTGAAATGTTTTATGGGATTTATAAATGGACTCACCATAGTACTTCAACATTATCCTTGGAGTATGAATTACATGTTCCCCAGCTGAAACGGACCAAGGTTGGGAACCCAAAAACTCCATGTTTGTGATGATCCAGCCAAGCTTTTGTCTCAGGATCTACCGGCAAAAATGGATGCCAAATTGCCCGTCCATTTTGAGTAAGATATTAGAATCTAGCAACATATCATCCCAACTTTAACTGAATGGAAGTAAAAAATACCTCCAGGATATCCAGATCCAAAGTTCCTTTGCATGTTCTCAGCAGTTTCATCAAGCACCCAATCCCGCAAGGCTCGGTCCCTAGTAACCTGAAAGATGGTTCAAAATGACATCAAATTTTACTTTCAGATTCTAGTCTTACAAAGGAAGATGAATAGAGCGAGACAAAGTGGCAGATCCCAAATCACCTTTGCAACAATACTGGCTCCACTTACGACGGGGTAAAGACTGTCAGCTTTTTTTGCAACAACAAATTTGATTGCTGGAAATATTTCAGAGAGCTTCACTCTATACTTTTCGGGATCACCGACAGTATCCACATAAACCTGAAATGGATTTATTAGTGCATTGCTTCTGACAATGTCTAAATAACTTGTGGAGTAAAATATATACTTCATTTGTAAATGTTATTTGTTTCCTTTTTGCTTCTTAGAGAAGTACAGGCATCCAGGAAAACTACTGATGTTTATGTCTTCTGGAGCAATTTATATCATATAGTATACTAACAAAAGTAAAGGTGTGATGACCAAAATCAAGGAAGCTATATTTTTTGGTTAGATATACTGGGTTGTTTGTGGCAGAGAGAGCGCGGCATGCACAAGAGGAGAATGTTGCATTCTGAAAAAGTAAATTTGGAAATGTTGAGGTCTAACCAGTATATGTGGACAAAAGATGCCATCACCTGTAGGACTCTAGGTTGAGCTTGGAGCTGCTAAGAGCTAGGTAAAATGCAAACAGTTTAGTCTGGTTGAGTATGTGGTCTTAAATTTTGACATAAAAGAGCTTTGTTCCAGCGATATGTTATGTACATCGCAGCCTCATCTATCAAGTATAGCAAACTGGCTAGAGGTTGGATTTCAGAAGCTGGTACATAAGTTTGTCAATTAAGAAAAAGATAGCCTGTAGATATCCGGAGCTGAACGAGGCAGATTTATTTTATTTTGGTTAGAATAACTTTGCCAATGTGAGCTATGCAAAGCATAGTCGGTCTCAAGCCCAAATAAAGGAGGAGAGTTTGTTGTGAGTAGACGAACAACATAAAAATAGTCTAATTATGATGAATCCTCTAAATCAGTTGTGCATCCTGTAGCCGAACTCAACTAGTTTGGGATTGATTGATTTATATTTTGGTTAAAATAGCAAAGATAGTTGAAGTAAAGTTCCTCTATCTGATATATTTCAGTTTTTCTTTCCCCTCTCTTAACAGTCAGAGAACAGGATCTCTATGTACGCTAACTAGCGAAAAAGAAACAGGAGCCATAAAACAGAAATTCTCATTCTTCTCTTCTCCGTTCCTTATTTTGTTCTCTTACTGGGGATTGGGTGGAATCAGGAGTGGTAGGACACACATTTAACTTTTTATTCAACCATCAACCAAAGCATCAAATACACCAGGAAACAAAGTCGGAAGGTTGAATGTAGAGTTAGCTGGTAGTCAGCACCATAATAGTCTCCCGAACACAAGCAGCACAACCAGGGAAAGAAGTTGGAGAGCTGAGTGGTATGTTGTAAACAGATCTGATAGAGTAACAGTGAGTAATCAGTTTTCTGATCAGCATCACTACAGAGTTGGTAGGTTTGGCTCTACCAACATGATTCAAGTTATTCAACCTATCCCTTTCTCTTCTTTTATGGTGTGGTGTTCCATATGACCAACTTGAGTCGGAGTTGTTTGATAGACACCGACTTTACCACCAGAAATCACCCTATCATTCTGTTGGATTCCCATGTTTGTTTGTAGAGCAAAAGGGATAATTCTTAAGCCCAAAGCCTCATATAGCATAGTAAATGCACCTGAAGTCCTTCCTTGACTCTCTATAATTTATATTATTATTTCCTTACTTCACCCCCACCCCCCAAACAAGAAGGGGCATATCTTCTTCTGCACCAATTTTCAGTAAAAACTGGGACAAACTAAGTTGGACGTACACATAACAACAACAACAACCACCCAGTATAATCCCACTAGTGGGGTCTGGAAGTTGGACGTACACATATTCCACGAAAATGTAAGTTTCCCCTTTTGCTAAAAGAAAACACTAGTCTATGCAGCATAGACATCTTCAAGGGAGGCAAGTCTATCGAATTCAAAATAAGATAAGTTTACCTCAGTTAAAAGAACGCCAAGGTCCAGTGCCTTCCTTACAAGGCCAATTGCAGAATTATGTGATATTTCATTAAGATTTATTTTGGTTCTGTCAACAAGTAGAAAAGAAAAAAAATATGTGAGGAGTTGATAAAATTGGAGTATGATAAACCAAAAGAGAGTTATGTACAAACTTCTTTAACATCTTGGCTGAGAGATCTCTTGGATCTATTACATCAACCGCCCATCCGATGGATTCATTTGTCTTTAATTCCTCGAATAATTCTTCCCTCTTCTCTTCTTTCAAAGTCTTCGAGTCTGTATTGTTTATCCCAAAAAAGAAAAACAAGTTCTTGAGTCTGCATGAACATGAAAGAAATTTGCAGGTAATATAGTTATTTGTTATATGTAGAGAAAACAACATGAAATCTAATGCCAATCATCCAGTATTTTCTCTAACAATTTAATCAGGATATATAGCTTCTTTTTGTTACATTCACCCAGCTGAAGATTTGCTGTAAAATTTTAAACGATCATCTTCGCACTTTAAGGAAGGAAGTCTTATAATTCTATACGCAACACCTCTATGTGGATTCAGTTATCACAGACCCAATAGGAAGAAAGGAAAGGAAAAGAGAAATGAACAAATATGAAAACTGAAATAGTGATGCTCACTTTCTCTGAGTTGAGAAAAAAGAAAACAAACCCCAACAGTCTCAAGAAGCAATGAGAAAGGTGCAGTCACTTGAGTATAACAGAAAAAAAAGAGGAATGAAGAGATGCCAATTGAGAGACCGTGTTTAGATAGATAACCGTTTGAGTTAGTTGTGTCTACTCCTAGTAGAAGATAAACCTCATGGACAGTTGATATGGCAACTTCTAACACTGTTAATCATCGCAAAACCTATAAACATCCAAAACATGATAAACCTAGATACGATGAAATCAGAGGCTTATTCAATTGAACGTCGTCGTTATAACTCAATTACACTTGTATAATTACAACAAATCAAAATGCACATATTGCTGCGTGCTCTGAAAACCAGCATTAATAGAATTAAATTACTGGGAGGGGGCACACCAAACAAAATGTGTGCCTTTACTGGCTGGCACACTCCTAGAAGAACATTTCTTTTTTTAGTACATATAAATTTACTGCTGATTCTTATATTCAAGTAAATTGTTTTCTGTTGAAGCGTCTACTAACTATGCGCATGATGAATAGTTTCTGCAATAGTTTTGTTCTACATTGAGCTCAGCATTTCCTTCAAATGTTTACTAGTTCTTCATTGCACCAAATTGTAAGTCAGAAAGAAATCGATTGCATATTAGAAATGTGACATAGTATACATTGATTATCGTCTTAAAAAAACTGCAAGGCGCAAGCACAGTGCCCATTTGGCAGCACTTCATCATCAAATCAAAACTCAAGAACAAGCAGACACTCCATCAACAAGAATGAGTAGTAGGCAGCCAAACATGCCGAAACAAATATAAGCAACTAAAACACTCAATGCATCCTTAGAGAAGATACTCAAATCCAAATCCAAATCCAATGTATATCAAAGAGTAAAGGCGGAACAACATCAACAACAACAATTACGCCAGTGGCGAAGCCAAAAAGTTCCCCAAGGGTGTTCAAACTTGAAAGAAATAAAAAATTTCCTGACAAACGGTATTCGATCTATGTTATATACATCTAAAATCTAATATTTTACTTATATACACAAAGTAAATTTTCGTAATATTTCGACAAGCAAAAGGTGGCTTCGCCCCTGAATTACGCCTCAATCCAGACTAGTTAACATAGACTATATGAATCTTAAATATCCATTCTGCTCTATTTGGTCTATGGAATCCTTTCTAATCTAAAATTATAACCCCTGATATAGAGCACGCCTAGGAGAGTACATCCACATACTCAATATTTCGAGGATCCATTATAATTTTGACTAATATTAGTCTGCTGTAATTATCCTCGTTTATTCGGGGATTTGAACTGGAAATGTGAGCTCAGGTAGCAAAAATAAAACAAAATAAAAAAGAACTAAGTGTCTTAATAAGTTACCTGCAAATTGTAAAGTGGAAAGAGTCTTCTGGTACGAGCGTGCACAGTACAAGCATCCGTACACCATGGGTCCTGTAAATCATATGCAGATAAGGATTTAAACAGAAATGCATCCCCCAGCAGTCAGTGAAGAGCAAAAGAAGGGATGAATAAAGGAGGGAGTACCTAAAACAGGACCGCGACCAGCTTCGTCAATACCCATGATACAAGGTTTCGATGCCCATATCGGAAGCTGTCCTAAGGAACCCATTTCGGCTGCCCACCACCCCAAACCCCTCTCACAATCACTGCCCTATTCCCTCTCTCTCTCTCTCTCTCTCTCTCTCTCTCTCTCTCTCTCTGCTCACTTCCCGCCAGAAAGGGGCTCACTTCTCCACGAGACTATCCATTTTCAACTCGTGTATTTCTTTTAACCCTCAGGCTTTAACAATAATAGCCAGTTTGACCAAAAATATTATTTTTTCAAAATTAAAGTATTTGGCCAAATATTTAGAAAGGAAAAAAAAGGTACTTTTGAATAAAAGTACTTTTTAAAATTACTTTTGAGACAAATATATTTAAAAGTATTTTTTAAAAGCTCGACCAAATATTAATTAATATTTAAATGTGCTTTTTAAATTAATTAGTCAAATACAAATTATTTTTTACCAAAATTATATTCTAAAATCATTTTTCATATTTAGCAAATTTTAAACGCTTAGCCAAACAGGTTATAAGTCATTTAGCATAATTTTATTGTGGACTCTAACCAAACCGGATTGGGCTAATAAAGACCAATTGTAACTTCAAGTCTAAGCAGTTGAAAATAGGTCCTCGCAAAATACAAGAAAAATTTTATATTTTTAGCCGTTTTCAAAAATATGTAATTTAATAATTTTTATATATATAATTATGTTTATATACATATTTTATATAATTTTTTTGCTAGCAAATAGAATTAATTTCGGTCAACCAACCAATTTTGTATTTCGTGCAAAATGCAAACCAATCCAACAAGGCCCAGGCAGCTGGGCTAAACGTGATCTTAGGCCCGGTCCATAATGAACAAAAAACACTACTCCTTCTTCTTGAAAATGTTACATGCTATAGCTAAATAATGCACCATATTTTATTATAAACCAAAGTACTTTAAAAATATTACTATTTATAGTCACTATTTATATTTTATAGCAAAGTACAAATATATACAACTGATCCCTCAACTTTTCACTCAACTCTCTCCTTTTCCCTCTCTTTTCGCTCTAGGCAAGGCTGTCGTTCAGCCAGTCATCTTCTTCGGCGGAGCTCTACCGGAGCCCAACGAAGCAGTTGCATAATCGGCCAGTAAAACTTCTCAAATATATTCATATAAGGTGGTTGTTGCCTCTCTCTTTCCTTCTCTCATCTCCACCCTCAGATCTAGATCTCAAAATCACAAAATCGCGATGGGTCCATTATCGGTGGCGAAAATAATAGAGAGGAAGATCGGAGGCCTCACCGGATCAGGATCTAACGGAGATGCCGAAATCCATTCTCCTTCTTTGTATCTCATATATGAGTGTATTTATCTGACCGGATTTTGGTACAACAACCAGCTATTCTTCTCTCTCTCTCTCTCTCTCTCTCTCTCTCTCTCTCTCTCTCTCTCTCTCACCCCCCCCCCCTTCTCTCATCTCCATCGTCAGATCTATATCTGAAAATCACGAAATCGTGATAGGTCCATTACCGGTGACAAAAATAATGGAGGACGAAGATCGGGACCTCACCAGATCTTGGATCTAACATATCGGAGATGCCAGAATCCATGGCTTCTTCTCCTTCTTTCTATCTCACATCTAAGTCTATTCGCCTGACCAAATTTTGTTAGATACATGTGATAGTTTATTCTCAGATCTGGTAGAATTTTTGTTCGTCTTCATTTTTAGTTTTAATACAACGTATATAGTGCTTTGTTTGGCCGGATGACGCCATCTCCGGCGAACTTTCTTCTCTTCTTTGTTATTGAGTCACATAAAATGATACAAATACATTATATTTTGCATAAATGCACTCAATTTTGAGTGTATTCTATTTTTTCAATGCAAGTATAATGTCACGCCCCAATCCTCGGGGAGCGCGCCCGAGCGAACCCGGTCGAGCAAGTCTATCTAGCATTTCTTACCCGACTCATTCTATATCCATAGAAGTAATGCATTACCAATTATTAAACATGGGAGAGAGAGTTGTTATATAAATGCATAAACATTGCTAGTTAGATTCTTACTTAAATACAACATACCATAGTTAAGTTTCCAAAAGTACATACAATTGACAGTCTAGTGGAGAAAAGTTTTAAAATACAATGTGATCCTATGACCACTCCGGTACCCGTACATGACCCACATAAGCGTCTACAGAGTCTCTAAGGATACAGAAGACCAAATGACAATGCCGGCAATAAGGCCCCAGCTATACCTCAAAATATGAAAATTTACACAAAATAAGAACTACAAAACCCCTGGGAGAAATGGGGGCTCACCAACACAACTGTGAAGAGAGAAAGAGAGCACCACTATCTGCGATCGGCACTATCAGCAACGGAACCACCTACATCCATTTAAAGATGTAGCGCCCCCCGGCAAAAGGGACGTTAGTACTGTCAAATAGTACTAGTATGTAAGGAAAACACAATTCTTAATAGGATGAACAGTGAACGAATAGAAGGCAGTTATAACATCAACAAGTACTTCACGGGATTATAAGGAAAACACCAAATAAGGTTCACATAGTTCCAGTTAAGTCTTTCTATTCCTTTAGGTTAATATTCTTTAGTTCCAAGTGCTATAACCCATAATGCCATCGTGATTTTATACGGAGTCCGGTCTCAACCCGACCGGCTAAGCCCATCCCAAGTGAGACATATCCAAATCCATAATGATAATCAGAAATCCAATGTAAATGCCACCATGTGTACAGCATGGCGTCCGATCTCGGCCCGATCGGTTAAGCCATCTCACTTGGGACATAACCTCTTTCAATTATTCCTTAGTTCACATTTCTTTCCATTTTTCCATTACATGGCACCACACACCTCTTTTATTAGTTTATTTCTTGGCACTCGGATACATTGTTACAATTCAAGTCTTTCCCCTTATTTATTATTTCATATAGCTTCATCATCCATGTCGATAAGGGGTTATTATATAAGGCACACATAAGGAAAGATAAGAACACTTGAAAAACATAATCACATTCTCAACTATCATGATTTCAGAGTAAACACATAGAACAATTTGGAACAAAAGTCTGTCAACCAAACACATTAATGCAATCCATCTAGTATGATCAATCCGGAACTCACGCCAACTATTCGGACACCAAGAATTCAACGCTAAGAAGAAGAGGGTTAGCCTTACATACGTAAATCTTAGCCACTTCGATCTATTTTATGAGAATTATAAGTTGAACCAACAATTAGAGAGATAATCGAGATTCTAGCTCACTTGAGCACATTATCAAATACTAAGTGTGCATTGTGAATTTTTAAGGTCTTTTGGGGAAAACGTTCTATCATCCTACACCCATTTGTTACATTCTTAGCTCACAATATCCCCATACCCTTTTATCATACATGCATGCAAGACAATCAACCCTTATACTCATGAACCCATTTGTTAATTACTTATTTTAGTAGGAATTTCGAAATCGAAGGTTAGAGCACAAGTTCTTACCCCTTAGGACGAAGGACTAGTACTTTTACTTGATAATCTTCGAGGATTTGGGCAAGGATTGAGTAGAGGCTTGGTGAGGATCATTTTCTCCCTCTAGAACTATTGCTCTCACTCTAAATACAGTAGAAATTAGCTCAAGAGAATCTAATGGGGTATTTTAACGGAATGGGGTCGGGTTCTAAAAGTTAGAAAATAGGAGCCCCGACTCGATCTATGGTCGCATATGCGACCGCATAACTGATATGCGGACCGCAAAAGGGACCACAAAAGTGGCCCTCAGACCTGGATACTCTTCCCGGGTATGCGACCAATATGTGGTTCGCATACCTGTTCTGCGGTCGCATAATGCACCGCAAAACTGCCCTATGCAAAAATCCCAAGGAGGTTATGCAATGACTATGCGGCCCGCATATCGATTATGTGATCGCATAATTGGCCGCGTAGTTGTCCTCAATTTGGCCAACATACTGACTCACTCTGCGGCAGATATGCGCCCCGCATTGTTATTATGCGGCCGCATAATGGGTCGCAAAAATGAGAGCTCGGTTTTTTGAGTAGAAATTTCACGGGGCCTTACATATAATTTTGTTGTATTTCGCTTGTATTTATGTATCATGAAAGTTATTTTTTGTGGTAGGTCCCTATATTTTTTGAATTTTTATTGTTTGAATTCAACCGAATTAAATACAGTAAATTGAATATAGTGTAAAAGCGGCTACGAATGAATATAGTAAATTGAATACAATCGAATATCATTATTTTTTGTAATTTTTTGTTGTTTGAATACAGTGAAATTGAATACAATATAAAATAATAAGAATGAATATAGCTGAATTGAATATAGTGTATACAACCGAATTCAATAGAGCGACATACACCCTATTTCTTGGAGTAATTTCTATTATCTGAATACAACTGAATTTAATACAGTGAAATTGAATACAATATAAAATATAAGAATGAATACATGTGAATTGAATACAGTGTATACAACCGAATTAAATACATTAACATACATCCCATGGTAAGCAATTAGTAGATACGAAATGTAATTAGCTAAATTATAGCTACGCCCAACAATAAACCTCCAAATAATAGTCATTTCTAAAAGTTCCCCTTTCTTCTTCTTCTGCACCATATTAAAGGTGTGGGATTAAGCTGCAACCACGGGTCAACAACTTCAATCTATGTATATCCTTGTTTGTTCACTGTAATGACTCGGCCGATCATTTTGAGTGTTGTAGCCACGTTCTCCTATTTACTACTTATTATATACTCAATTGTAGTTATGTGACTTGTCGGGGTAGTTAGTTTGGTTCTGGGGATGTCTCGGAATGAATAGGGACACTTAGTCCCAATGTTGGAAGCTTAGGTTGAAAGGGTTGACTAGATGTTTACTTATGTGTAAATGAATCCGAAATGGAGTTTTGTTGGTCTGATAGCTCTGTGGGGTGATTTTAGACTTAGGAGTGTGTCCGAATAGTGATTTGGAGGTCCATAGTTGATTTTGGCTTGTATTGACGAAAGTTGAAAAAATGGAAGTATGGAGAGTTGAAAAGTTTGACCGATAGTTGACTTTGTGGTTACTGGGTTGGATTTTGGTTTCGGAAGTTAGAATAGGTCCGTTGTGTCATATATGACTTGTGTGCAAAATTTGAGGTTAATCGGAGTTGATTTAATAGGTTTCAGCATCAATTGTAGAAGTTGGAATTCATTAGTTTTCATTAGGCTTGTATTGGGGTGCAATTCGTATTTATGGTGTGGTTTGATGTGATTTTAGTCCTCGACTAAGTTCGCATCATAGCTTAGGACTTGTTGATATATTTGGTTAAGGTCTTCGGAGCCTCGAGGATGAGTTGAATGGACATCGGATTGGATTTTGACTTAGGGGAAATTTCTGGGCTGTTGATGTCTAGTACCATCGCACCTGCGGAAGATTGGTCGCAGGTGCATGACCGCATAAGAGAAGAAATGGTTGTAGGTGCAGTCTGGGAAGAGTTGGGCAGCGGTTGCACGTGTGAAGGAATTTCTGCATCTGCGAGCCCGTAGATGCGGCAGGGTCTCCGCATATGCGAATTATGGGAGACAAGGCTGAGGTCAGCAGAAGTGGATGATTTCTCGCAGAATCGCACCCGCCGATGCAGAAGATTGGCCGCAGGTGCGCGAGGTCGGGGGTTGAGTGTTTTCCATAGAAGAAGATTTTTTACTGCAAAAGCGGTACCGCAAAAGCTACTATTTGGACCGCAGAAGCGGAACCACTGGCAGTGTTTAAAAATTGAAAGGTTCCGAGGTTTTTATCATTTTTGGACTTTACAAGCTCAGATTAAGGCAATTTTTAAGAGAAGTTTTGAGTGATTTCTTAAGGTAAGTCACTTTTGATCATTTTTATTCAATAATATTGATTACCCATTTAATTTCCCACCTAGTTTACGTGTTTTTAAGGTGCAATTTTGGGAGTTCTGGAGTAGGGGTTGGAAAGTAAAATTTGGGGATTTGAGTGACAATTTGGTGTCGAAATTTGGTAAATTTGGTATGGTTAGACTCGTGGTTGAATGGGTGTTCGGATTTTGTAACTTTTGTTGGATTCCGAGACGTGGGCTCGGAGTTAAATTTTTTAGTTGACTTTTTTACTTTTGGTTAAGAACTTAGTATTTTCATATGGAATTGATTCCTATAGCTCATGTTGATTGTATCGATTTATTTGAGGCTAGATTCAAGGAGTTCAGAGGCCAATTTGTGAGGCAAAGGCTTATTGGAGTAGAGATTTGCACGATTTGAGGTAAGTAGCATTTCTAAACTTGATTCTAAGAGAATGAATCCCTGAATTACGTGTTATGTGATTGGTGTGGAGGTGACGCACATCCTAAGTGACAGGCGTGTGGCGTGCACCATAGAAATTATGACTCAATCGATTTTGTAGAGCTGTGTAGTCTAATAATCTTGTCATTATCCATGTATTCTTTATGTGTTAAAGAAACTGAGCTGTGTGACTCATATTACAAATTATTCTTAGGCTACGTGCTGGTATTATTGGGACCCACAGAGTTCATGTTGTTGTTGAATTACTTGCTTAATTTGTAATTATGTACTCAATCACATCTATCATTTGCATATCATATCTCAGTCTCTAACCATTTATTGATATACTATATCATCATTTTTGGGATGATTTTCATGACATTGTGAGCCTGAGAGACTGGAGAGATTGATGACTGAGTGAGGCCGGGGGACGGATTGTGAGGATATTTATGGGATCTGGTTGCACGTCGCCTCAGGCTTTGTTGATTCAAGCCATGATTGGCTTATTTTAGCGCTTGGGCAGGATCTCCCGCTCCAGAGTCTGACTTATAAGCAGTGAGCACATGTTCCTATTGAGTGCGTGTGCTAAGTGCGAGTGTCGAGCGATTGGGAGAACTGAGTGACTGTGAGGATTGAGTGACTATGAGGACTGAGTGGCTGTGAGGATTGAGTGACAGGGAGGACTGACTGCATTGATACTCCGAGAGTATGCATATGATTTTATCACCACATTACATTACATATGGCATGTATATTTGACATGTAGAGATAGAGAAGTATCATTTCTCATTTCAGTCACACTTGGCATATTTTATCCCTTTGAGCTTAAAATGTCGAACTTGAAAGCATGTCTACATTTATGTAATGTTATTTTTGTATTTGGACTATACCGGTTGACCCCGTCACTGCTTTCAGCCCAAAGGTTAGTTTTGTTACTTATTAGGTACATTGGTCGTTTATACTCATACTACACTCTGCACTTTGTGTGCAAATCCAGGTACTTCCAGGTATGGTGGTTGTTGATTTGGAGTTTTTACGAGTTCGGAGATTATCGAGGTAGTTGCTTTGGCGTCCGAAGACCTTGACTCTCCTCCTTTATCTCTTAGTTTTATTTATAATGTCTACCATCCTAGACAGTATTTCAGACCATGTTATTGTATAGATGTTCATGTACTCAGTGACACCCGGATTTAAGGGAATATTGTATTGAGTCACGATATTTATTATAAGTATATGAGATTTTTCTCTTGAACTTATATTATTATGTTCTCCAAAAATTAAAAATGCATGGTTTTATTGTGAATATTGGCTTGCCTAGTATCACGATAGGAGCCACCATGACATGTGAGATTTGGGTCGTGACAAGTTGGTATTAGAGCCTTACATTGGTCTCTCGAGTCATGAGCATGTTTAGTAGAGTCTTGTGGATCGGTACAGAGATGTTTGTACTTATCTTCGAGAAGCTGCCAAAACCTTAAGAAAACTTCACATTCTTGTATTCTTGTCATGCGAATTTGTTGATTCCTGAAACTAAACTTTTGTTATTCTATTCTCTCACAGATGGTGAGGACACGTGCTATCGGACCGGGAAAATTGCCACTAGTACCACCAACAAGGGCCACGAGAGGACAGGGCCGCTGTAGAGGCCGAGGTGCAGCTCGTAACAACAGCTAGATCAGCACATGTAGACCCACCAATTGCTCTAGGTCAGGATAAGGTTCCAGATGTGGTTGAGCCGGTGGGACCAACTCAAGTACTAGTTGTGCCCATTGTAATTACAGACCTTCATAAGGCTTTGGCCAGATATTGACTGTTTGCACTAGCCTTGCTCAGGCGGTTTCAGTTCAAGCCGCATCAGCCACTTCTCAGGCGGGGGGAGGTGCCCAGACCCCCGTCGCCCATACTCAAGATCAAGTAGTGTAAAGACTCCAGATACCAGGGTATTACTATCCTAGTCGGTAGTATTTTCCCAGGCCTAGGTGGGTCTCGTTATGAGTGATGAGGAGCAGAAGAGACTAGAAAGATTTGGGAGGCTCAAGCCTCCATCATTCAGTGGGGTTGAGTCAGAGAATGCTCATGACTTCTTGGATAGGTGCCAGCGGATTCTTCGTACGATGGGTATTTTGGAGACTAGTGGGGTTTCATTTACTACTTTTCAGCTGACGGGGGAAGCCTTTAGATTGTGGGAGGACTATGAGCAGAGCAGGCCAGCCGATGCTGCACCACTTTTATGGCACGAGTTCTCCATTCTCTTCTTGGAGAAATTTGTGCCACCGACTCGCAGAGAGAAATTGCATAGGCAGTTTGAGCAGCTACGCTAGGAGGGTATGTTTGTGACCCAGTGTGAGATGAGATTTTCATAGTTGGCTCATCACGCGATCTAGTTGGTTCCCACTGAGAGGGAGGGGATTATGAGGTTCATTGATGGACTTAGTTATCAGTTACATTTTGTTATGACTCGGGAGAATGCATCAGGTGTTAGGTTCGACGAGGTAGTTGATATTGCTCGGCGGCTAGAGTTAGTAAATAGTAAAGAGCGTGAGGAAAAGGAGGCCAAAAGGCCTTATGGTTCGGGTGGTTTCAGCGATGTTCCTTATGAGGGACAATCCTACCACAATAGGGGTCGTCCTTATAGGCCCGCTCAGATGGTTCATCCAATACATCATGGTGCATCAGCTAGCCATGGTTTATACAATGCTCGTCTGGGTCAGTCATCTCTCAGTGTTCTCCCAACTCAGAGTTCATCTCGTGCTATATCTGTTAAGGGTTCATCTATGCCAGGTCCTTCTAACAATTATTCTGGTTCTTAGGGCCTGATTTAGTCCCCACCACCAGCGGGGAGTTGCTTCGAGTGCGAGGAGTTTGGGCATGTGTGGAGACAGTGTCCCCGCCGCTTGGGAGGTCTAGTTTAGTAGAGGGGTCAGGCTATAACTTTCACACCAATTACTTCACCACCTGCCCTTCCAGCGAGGGTAGGGCTCAGGCAGCTAGAGGTCTTCCTAGAGGGGGAGGCCGATCAGGTGGTGGTCAGGCTCGATTCTATGTTATTCCTGCCAGACCAGAGGGTGTTGCTTCAGATGCAATTATTAGAGGTATTGTTTCAGTATGCCACAGAGATGTTTCTACATTATTTGACCTTGGTTCCACTTATTCCTATGTATCATCTTATTTTACTCGTTATTTGGATATGCCCCGTGAGCCATTAGTTTCACTTGTTCATGTATCTACGCTAGTGGGCAATACTATTGTTGTGGACCATATGTATCGGTCGTGTGTGGTGACCATTAGAGGATTGGAGACTATGGTTGATATCTTATTACTTAGTATGTTTGATTTCGATGTAATTTTGGGTATGGATTGGTTGTCTCTATTTCATGTTATTCTTGATTGTCACGCTAAGACCGTGACATTAGCGATGCTGGGGTTGCCAAGGATCGAGTGGAGAGGTTCTCTAGATTATGTTCCTAGCAGGGTGATTTCATAACTGAAGGCCCAACGGATGGTTGGGAATGGGTGTCTGTCATATTTGGCTTTTGTGAGGGACGTATGTACTGATACTCCTACTATTGATTCTATTTTGGTAGTGCGAGACTTTCCATATGTATTTTTTGCAGACCTGTCGGGCATGCCACCCGACAGGGATATTGATTTTGGTATTGACTTGGTGTCGGGCACTCAGCCCATTTCTATTCCTCTGTATCGTATGGCACCAGCAGAGTTGAAGGAATTTAAGGATTAGCTTTAGGACATTCTTGATAAGGGGTTTATTAGGCCTAGTGTGTCGCCTTGGAGTGCACCGGTTCTGTTTGTGAAGAACAAAGATGGTACTATGCGGATGTGCATCGACTATAGGCGGTTGAACAAAGTTAAAATTGAGAACAAGTATCCTTTGTCGCGTATTGTTGATCTATTTGAACAGCTTTTGGGAGCAAGGGTGTCCTCTAAGATTGATTTAAGGTCTGGGTATCACCAGTTGAAGATTCGGGATTCAGATATTCTGAAGACAGCATTCAAAACCCGCTATGGTCACTACGAGTTCTTTATGATGTCTTTCGGGATGACCAACGCCCCAACAACATTCATGCATGTAATGAACAGTTTATTTCAACCATACCTTGATTTGTTTGTCATATTATTCATTGATGATATCCTGGTTTACTCATGTAGCTAGGAGGAGCATGCCCAACATTTGAGGATTATACTAAGAGGTTGAGAGAGGAGAAGTTTTATGCCAAGTTCTCTAAGTGTGAGTTTTGGCTCAGTTATATGGCGTTATTGGGGCACCTGGTGTCCAGTGAGGGGATTAAGGTGGATCCAAAGAAGATAGAGGCGGTTCAAAGTTGGTCTAGACCATCTTCAGCTACTGAGATTCGGAGTTTCCTCGGCTTAGCTGGATATTATCGTTGCTTTGTAGAGGGTTTCTCATTCATTGCAACTCCTTTGACTAGGTTGACCCAGAAGGGTGATCCATTTAGGTGGTCGGATGAGTATGAGGAGAGCTTTCAGATGTTTAAGACTCCCCTGACCACAACTCAAGTTCTAGTTTTGCCTTTAGCATCGGGTTCTTATACAATGTATTGTGATGCTTCTCGGATTGGTATTGGGTATGTCTTGATGCATGAGAATAGAGTGATTGCTTATGCCTCGCCAGTTAAGTCCCCATGAAAAGAACTACCATGTTTATGATTTGGAGTTGGCAGCCATTGTTCATGCATTAAGATTTGGAGGCATTATCTCTACGGTATGTCTTGAAGTATTCACGGATCATCGGAGTCTCCAGCACTTGTTCAAACAAAGGATCTAAATTTGAGGCAGCGGAGATAAATGGAGCTGCTAAAGGACTATGATATTACCATTCTGTATCATCTAGGAAAGGCCAATGTAGTGGTCAATGCCTTGAGTAGAAAGGTGGTGAGCATGGGTAGCCTTGCATTTATTCTTGTTTGTGAGAGACTGCTTGCATCAGATGTTCAGGCCTTGGCCAATCAGTTCACGAGGTTAGATGTTTCGGAGCCTAGTCGAGTTCTACCTTGTGTGGTTTCTCGATCTTTCTTATATTATCGCATCAGAGAGCGTCAATATGATTACCCTCATTTGCTTGTCCTTAAGGAAACGGTTCAACACGGTGATGCCAATGAGGTTACTATTGGGGATGATAGGGTGTTGCGGATGTAGGGTCAGATTTGTGTGCCCAATGTAGATGGGCTACGTAAGTTGATTCTTGAAAAGGCCCACAGTTCATGATATTCTATTCATCCAGGTGTCACAAAGATGTATTAAGAATTGAGTCAGCATTATTGGTGGAGGAGGATGAAGAAGGATATAGTGGAGTTTGTAGCTCGGTGCCTAAATTGTCAGTAGGTGAAGTATGAACATCATACACTAGGCAGATTGCTTTAGAGGCTTGAGATTCCAGAGTGGAAATGAGAGTGTATCACCATGGACTTCGTAGTTGGGCTCCCATAGACTTCGAGGAAGTTTGATGCTATTTGGGTAATTGTGGATCGGTTGACTAAGTCTGCGTATTTCATTCCTGTTGGGACTACTTATTCTTCGGAGTGGTTGGCTGAGATCTATATCCGTGAGATTTTTTGCCTTCACGGTGTGCCGGTGTCTATCATTTCAAATCGGGCACCCAGTTTACATCGTAATTTTAGAGAGCAGTGCAGTGAGAGTTAGGCATACGGGTTGAGTTGAGTACAATATTTCACCCTCAGATGGACGGACAGTCCGAGCGCACTATTCAAATATTGGAAGATATGCTACGCGCGTGTGTCATAGATTTCAAAGGTTATTGGGATCAGTTTCTGCCGCTTGTAGAGTTTTCCTACAACAAAAACTACCAATCGAGCATTCAGATGGCTTCGTATGAGGCTTTATATGTGAGACATTGTCGGTCTACGCTCGGTTGGTTTGAGTTGGGTGAGGCTAGGCTATTGGGTACAGACTTGGTTCAGGATGCTTTGGACAAGGTTCAGTTGATTCAGGATTGGTTTCACACGATGTAGTCTAGACGCAAAAGCTACGCCGATCAGAAGGTTCGTGTTGTTGCTTACATGGTGGGGGAGAAGGTACTGCTCAGAGGTTCACCCATTAAGGGTGTTATGAGGTTCGGAAGAAGGTCAAGTTTAGCCCTCGGTATATTGGGCCTTTTGAGGAACTTGAGAGGGTTTGAGAGGTAGCTTACAGGCTTGCATTGCCACCTAGTCTATCGAATGGTCTCCTGGTGTTCCATATTTCTATGCTCCAGAAGTACGTCGGCGATCCGTCGCATCTTTTGCATTTCAGCACGGTTCAATTGGATGGTGATTCTACTTATGATGTGGAGTGGGTGGACATTTTGGATCGGTAGGTTCGAAGGTTGAGGTCAAAGAACATAGGTTCAGTGAAGATGTAGGGGAGAGGTCAACCAGTCGAGGAGGCTACTTGGGATACCGAGCGAAAGATGCGGAGCAGATATCCATTTTGCTATGCAGCACATAATAGTTTTGGAAGTATTTATCGTGGAATGATTGTGTATGAAGGATGTATTAGTCACTTGAGTGGTCGAGTTGGGATCAGATATGGTGATTCTGGTATTCTAGGGATTTGGAGACTAGGAGTTCTCAATGACAGATTGTTCCTTGGTTGTGGACTGTGAAGGTATCGCCAAAGTTAGACAACTAATAGCATGTGTTATGGTTAGGTCATGTGGACTCTGGAAGGTTATTAATTTGTTTATGGATGACCGGAGTTTATTTGGGAGCCCATTGATAGGCCGAATAAGGAAATGTATTTACATCGGGTCCTATTTGTTGACTCAACACTGCTATTGTTGAGGGATACGTCATTCGAGAGATGAACTTGCTCGTGTTCTAATATGTTCTATGCGTTACTCTTTATTGCTACGATGGGTTGTGAGACTACTGACTATACTCTTACAGCTGGTAGACGAGTATGGGCTCGGGAGGGTTTACTGATTTTGTGGTAGTTGTACCCCGTGCAACGTCATTGGAAGATGTCGGCATGGAATTCCACGGGTGGGCTATCTCCTATGAACAGGGTAGTGTTGCGTGATTTTGATGAAGTTTCTACAAAGAAGTTCTACTTACTACCCAGCAGGAGGTCGAGTATGCGATTATGGCTGAAAAATTCGGAATGTTCATGAAATGTTTAACAAGAGATTACGAGAAATTTTACGGGTTAACGATGCGAGATCACAGTAATTGTGTAGGAGCAATCATGGTGGGTTCTGCATTTGTGTGGTTGTAGCTTAAAGCTAAGTGGGGGAACCCACCGTCTATGATTAGAGCGCGTGGTTGTCTGCTCGTACGGTTTTTGGTTATCGGTGTATTGGTGGATCAATTATGGATAAGAAAAGAAAACATCAGGGGTAATTCGAGCAAAGAACTTGATAAATGTGTGCTATATTTTGCCTCATCGGTACATGTTCAGGTTTTGGGAAGACTCGAAGTTTGTGCTTATTGTGGGTGTGAGGTACGAGGAAAGAATTTATCTTGTTGCTTCTTTAGGAGTGTTCATGTGCTATCAGTGCACTAGAGATGGGTTATATATTCGGGACCAAGTCAGAATGGGTGACTCTCCACAGTGGTCCTAATGGGTTCAAGAATGTAAACGCGATGTTTAAGGATTTTTGGGTTTGTTATGTGACTGAAGATCATTTCATCATATTAATCAGAGGCATAATGGTCTTATGACTTACCGAGAGATTTTATTAACATATTTCATAGGCATTTCATGCATTTATACATGCACATTGACCTATGACCAGATGGCTTTATATACGCGTATATATATGTATATGGGATATGGGAAAGGTTATGGTGTTATATATGCACCACCACCTGATCAGGTGGTATACGTTGATGATTTTGCCTACAGTGGTCGAGATGATATGATGGGATATCCTCAGAGGCTTGATGATGTTATGAACAGATGTACTTATGCAAGACATGGCATTCATATGCATATGCATGACACTATAAGTATTTCATGATTTACAGAGTTATCTAGACTCACAGGTTGAGTCATTTACTCTATATTTCTTCCATGTCTTTTATGTACTTATTTATGTGCCTTACATACTCGGTACATTATTTGTACTGACGTCCCTTTTGCATGGGGACGCTGCATTTCATGCCCGCAGGTCCTGATAGACAGGTCGAGAGTCCTCCAAGTAGGCTATCAGCTCAACGGAAGATGTTGGTGCTCTCCATTTGCTCCGGAGTTTCTTGTTTGGTCAGTATGATTTAGACGTGTATTTTTTGGTATGGCGGGCCCCTGTCCGAAACTTTATTTTAAGTGTGTACTCTTAGAGGCTTGTAGACTGTTGTCATGTATATTGATGCTTGTATGGCCTTGCCGACCTATGTTTTGAGTTTACAAATGATCATGTTGGCCTTATAGGCCCGTATATCACATGTATAAGTTTTTATATCAGGTTGGGTCATCCTATATTGAGTATCCCCCTATGTTTATTCTGGTTAGACCATGACGGCCCGTTTGGCCCATTTGCCAATGAAAGTACAATAAGAAAGATATGTTATGTTGGTACTCGGTTAAGTAAGGGCACCGGGTGCCCGTCACGGCCCATCGGTTTAGGTCGTGACAAAAGTGGTATCAGAGCAGTTCTGTCTTAGAGAGTCTACAAGCCGTGTCTAGTAGAGTCTTATTTATAGGTATGTCATGCACCAGACTTATAAGCAGGAGGCTACAGGGCATTTAGGACTATCACTCTTTCTTCTTACCCTAGATCGTATCATGGAGCTCAATTGTAATAACTCAATTTCCTAACTCTATCTTATTCATAATACGACAATGACTACATCTATAAAGATGGTTGGTAAGAGATACAGATGTGGAAGAGTTGAGTTAGAGTAACTCAATTTTTGCATCATGCTTATGATGGATAAATATGAGGTATTCAGCAGATCATGTGTGTACTAAGACGTGTAAGTTTCTTGATAAGGACCCCTAAGGCAAGAATGTTTATCCACTCTTACGGTAAAAAAGAATAAGAGAGTCGGAAGGTAGATGCAAGTTTCATCAAGTAAAAGAAGCAAGGTGAAGAAGGGTATGAGGTACCCAGTTAATGAAGATTAACAGTATTTATAATTCAAGCAGAGAAATATAAGCATTTTGAGATACCTTCAATTGTAACAGAGGTATGTACAATGAGTCACACCCATCTCAATTATGCTCCATGGGAGCTAATAGAAATAATTAAGAGAAGGACAAATATCAAGAACCGGCTGGGGTTAGAGTAACCCAAAATGATGGTTGGATTGCTTGCGTTAGTTGACATTTCCGAAGGATATTATAAATGTGCTAACAAAATTTCCTTGTGAGACACCCAGATGGTACACTCTAAAATAGTACAGCTAGATATGAGTACTATAAATATAGGCACTGGAAGCCTTAAAAGGATAAATGTTACCTTAGTATGGCTCCCGTCCCTAGTAAAGAAAGAATGTTAGGCAACCCGAAGAACCAGTAGATGGAGCAAGGGGAGCTAAAAGCAAAAGAATGTCCTGTTGAAATTTTCAAAATAAAGTGTTAGACAGAAATGTTAGTAGGAAATGAGAAGAGAGTTAATGAAGCGTAATGAGTAAGATGTGATGCATGAATGACAATGGTAGAAAAAAAAATAACGGTATTATAGGATATATAGTCAAGTTAAGGAAAAGACGAGAGGAGCCATGCCTTGAGACAACAAAAGAGTATAGGTCATAAAGTCATATCCTCATTTCGAGAAATAAGTTCGTGACTCTAACACGACTACCTGAAGGGAGAGTTAATCCCCCAGAGTAATAGAAAATAGTATGGGCTGATGAATAAGATAAACTAAACATGAAGTAGGGGCTAAGTGATTTGATAATAGTCAACATCATAAGAATTTCAGATTGCGTTCTGGTGATAATAGAATGAACCACGGAAGAAGATTCATGAGGAATTCAGAGAATGATCATTCAGGAAGACGCTTCCCTAAAAGTAAGCAATGTGAGCAAAGTTAAGCTTAAGGGACTGTAGGTGCCAGTTACACCAGGTGTTTTTGATAACTAGGGATTCTAGTCTATTTTATGCTCTTTTTTACTTGAGTTTTGGATTAAAAATGTGTACAAGTATTCCCAAAAGCTAACTTGTTGTGCTTGTTTGCAGTGTTTGGTCAAGAAGAGACAAGGATGTCATAACCAGCTCAAAAAGGAGAGAAACTTGCATAGAATGCACACTTTATGGGGTTCAATTTCAAGTTGTACCTCCTTAACATGTCAAAGATGTATGATTCTAGACCCGTTCGATGACGAACATTTGTTTAAGAGGGGGAGGATGTAACGACCCGGGCGGTCTTTTGAGTGTTGTAGCCCCCTTCCCCCATTTAATGCGTAATCTATGCTCAATTGTTGTTATGTGACTTTTCAGGGTAGTTGGTTTGGTTTGGGGAATGTTTCCGAATGAATAGAGACACTTAGTTCCAAGGTTTGAAGCTTAAGTAAAAAGGATTGGCCGGATGTTGACTTATGTGTAAATGACTTTGGAATAGAGCTTTGTTGGTTCCGATAGCTCCGTAGGGTGATTTTGGACTTAGGAGTGTTCGGATAGTGATTTGGAGGTCCGTAGTTGATTTTGGCTTGAATTGGCGAAAGTTGAAAAAATGGAAGTTTGGAGAGTTAAGAAGTTTGATCGAGAGTTGGCTTTGTGGCTACTGGGCTCGGATTTTTTTCCAGAAGTTGGAATAGGTCCGTTGTGTCATATATGACTTGTGTGCAAAATTTTAGGTTAATTAGAGTTGATTTGATAGATTTCGGCGTCGGTTGTAGAAGTTGGAATTCATTAATTTTTATTAGGTTTGAATTGGGGTGTGATTCGTGTTTTTGATGTGATTTGAGGCATCGACTAAGTTCCTATCGTGTTTTAGGACTTGTTGGTATATTTGGTTGAGGTATCGGAGGCCTCGGGGATGAGGTTTATCGATATCGAATTGGATTTTAACTTAGGGGAAAGTTTTGGGCTGCTGATGTCTGGTGCCATCACACCTGCAGAAAATTAGTCGCAGGTGCGTGACTGCAGAAGCGAAGAAATGGTCGCATGTGCGGTCTTGGAAGAGTTTGGAAATGGTCGCATGTGCGAAGGAATTTCCGCATCTGCGAGCCCCAAGATATGGTAGGGTCTCCGTAGATGCAGATTATGGGAGGCAAGGCTGAGGTCCGTAGAAGCGGATGATTTCTCGCAGATGCGGAAGATTGGCCGCAGGTACGCATGGTCGGGGGTTGAGTGTTTTCCGCAGAAGCGGATTTTTGGCTATAAAATCGGTACCGCAGAAGCTGCTATTTGGACTGCTGAAGCGGAACCACTGCAGTGTTTAAAATTTGTAGGGTTCTGAGGTTTTTATCATTTTTGGACTGTACAAGCTCGGATTAAGGCAATTTTTGAGAGGGGTTTCGTGTGATTTCTTGAGGTAAGCACTTTTGATTATTTTTATTCAATAATTTCTTGAGGTAAGCACTTTTGATTATTTTTATTCAATAATATTGATTACACATTTAATTTCCCACCTAGTTTATGTATTTTTAGGGTGGAATTTTGGGCTAGGGATTATAAAGTAAAATTTGGGGATTTGAGATACGATTTGGTGTCGTTGAGTGACGATTTCTATTGGAAACAGCCTCTCTACCACTTCAGGTAGGGGTAAGGCCTGCGTACACACTACTCTTCCCAGACCTCACCTGTGGGATTATACTGGTTTAGTTATTGTTGTTGTTGTTATTGAGTGACGATTTAGTGTCGGAATTTGGTAAATTTGGTATGGTTCGACTCGTGGTTGAATGGTGTTCGGATTTTGTAACTTTTATTGGATTCCGTGACGTGGTTCCGGAGTTAACTTTTTGACTTTTGGTTAAGAACTTATTTTCATATGGAATGATTCTTATAGCTCGTGTTGATTGTATCGAATTATTTATGGTTAGATTCGAGGCGTTCAGAGGCCGATTCGCGAGGCAAAGGCTTATTGGAGTAGAGATTTGCACAGTTTGAGGTAAGTAACACTTCTAAACTTGGTCCTAAAGGTATGAATCCCTGAATTACATGTTATGTGATTGGTATGGAGGTGACACACATGCTAGATGACGGGCGTGTGGGCGTACATCGTAGAAATTGTGACTCAATCGATTCTGTGAAGTTGTGTAGTCTAATAATTCATTATCCATGTATTCTTCATGTGTTAAGGAAACTAAGTTATGACTCATGTTAAAAATCGTGCTTAGGCTATGTGCTGGTATTATTGGGATCCATAGAGGTTGTGCTACTATTGAATTGCTTGCTTAATTTGCACTTATGTACTCAATCATATCTATCATTTGCATATCATATCTCGGTCTCTGTTGCCATTTATTGATATATAATATCATCATTTTTCTGCTGATTTTCATGACATTGTGAGCCCGAGAGACTGGAGAAATTGATGACTGAGTGAGGCCGAGAGCCTAATTATGAGGATATTTATGGGATCGGGTTGCACGTCGCAACGAACTTTGTTGATTCATGCCATGATTGGCTTATTTTAACGCTTGGGCAGGATCCGCCCCTCCGGAGGCTGACTTATCAACAGTGAACGCAAGTACCTACTAAGTGCGAGTGTCGAGTGTGAGTGTTGAGTGATTGTGAGGATTGAGTGACTGTGAGGATTGAGTGACTGGGAGGACTGAGTGCATTGATACTCCGAGAGTATGCATATGATTTTATTACCGTGTTGCATTACAGTTGGCATGTATATTTGAAATGTAAAGATAGAGATGTATCATTCCTCATTTCAGTCACACTTGACATATTTTATTTGTTTGAGCTTAAACTGTCGAACTTGAAAGCATGTCTACATTTCTGTTTTGTTATTTTTGTATTTGAGTATACCTGTTGAGCTCGTCACTGATTTCAGCCCAAATGTTAGTTTTGTTACTTATTGGGTACATTGTACTCATACTACACTCTGCACTTCGTGTGCAGATCCAGATACTTTCGAGTACGGTGGTTGTTGATTTGGAGTTTTTACCAGTTCGGAGATTATTGAGGTAGCTGCTTTGGCGTCCGAAGACCTTGACTCTCCTCCTTTATCTCTTAGTTTTATTTATACTGTTCTACCCTCCTAGACAGTATTTCAGATCATGTTATTGTATAGATGCTCATGTACTCAGTGACACCCGAATTTTGGGGAATATTATATTGAGTCGCGGTATTTTCTTATCAGTATTTATGAGATTTTTCTCTTGAACTTATATTATTATGTTTTCCAAAAATTAAAAATGCGTGGTTTTATTGTAAATGTCGGCTTGCCTAATATCGCAATAGGCACCATCACGACATGTGAGATTTGGATCATCACGACATGTGAGATTTGGATCGTAACATTCACCAACTCCATTATATCCTAAAACAACCCAAAGATCTCATCTTTCACTGGGAAAAAAATAGTAAGGAGTTGGAAGCATTTTTGAGAGTCAAAAGCAATTCTTTCCCTGAAAATAGTCAAGTTGTTTCAACCAAATGAATGAATGATGTGTAATGTTTTGGTCAATATTATCAATGCAAGTATTCTTAAGACTACTAAAATCACGTGCGTTTCCAGATTGGATTTATTACGCCTAATAAGTGCTTCTACACTGGGCAAATTTAAATTTCAAAAATTGAAAACTCATAGAAGTGAGGCCAGCTATCAGTAATTTTAACACTGTAGACTAGAATTAATTGCGCCGGATATTGTATTCAGTATTCTTCATAGTTTGATGGAACTAGATCTGGAAATCTGGATAAGCTGAAATATACAAGATAAAGTTGAACAGACAAGTTATATATATTTTTTTAAAATTAAAAGAAAAAAAAAGAGAAGTGTTCCGACATGTCTGTGGTAAACCCCAGGCCAGACTGTTAGATTCCAAGAACAAAGACCAATACCATTTGATTAACAAAAATAATTTAGCAAATTTAATTTTCCTAAGGCTGCCGAATCTAAATGGATAAGATGCAGCTTAACTTGGAAGTGAAGAATAACAAAGGAAAAGACAGCAAAAAGTAAAAAAAAAAAGCATAACTTCAAAAGAAGAAGCAATAGTCTCTTTGGTTATCTGCAATCCTATATTCTCTTCTTGTTCTCCCAAGCTAAAGGTGTCAAAAGTTAAGACCAAATTATATGCTATGCAAGAAAGTAGATGAAAATGGACAGAGCAAAAAAAAAAAAAAAAAACAGTGTAATCGCAAGGGTAGTGTGTACGCAGACTTACCCCTGCTTAGCCAAGGTAAAGGGGTTATTCCGATAGAAAAATGGACAAAGCATAAGTGACATAAAATCTTCTTTATTTACAGAAAAGTAACAACATCCACATGGACCACCTTCAAATTATTTACATTAGCAGAGAAGTAGATTCAAAGCAACATCCAACAAAGCATATCTGTCCCCTACTATGTACAGACTAACTATAACCAGCTAAACTGCTAGAGTAAAAGAAAAAAGAAAGAAAAAAAATGAAAACTAGAAAGAACAAAAGGCAACCTCTCCTCCCTTTTGCTTTGAGCATCTGCCATGTGAAAGAAACAACAAAAGGTATAATTGGTGCTTAAGGACTCAACTTAAGAACCCCACAGGACATTAAAGAAGTGCAAAGGCAAAGCAATTATAGTGAGCTTAACATCAAGTGCTCCACTTTAAAAGCAAAGCTAGAACATCAATTGATGATGATAACTATTTATATTTCAAAGCGACGATGATTGATTGTCAAAATCGAATCATACAATCTTATCCACAATTAATCGTAGCATTGAAGATACTCTGTTTTGGTCACTGCACCTTGAAAGCATGTCCAAGTAATGCATTGCATCCTGAGGGAGGAGGCCTTCCATAAAGAAACGAAAGAGATGGGAGTGTGTGCCGTGCATGACATCCAAGCACTGGTCTAGGACTTTATCCTGTTGCGCTTTACTTAATTCAGCTGCCTCCATCAGCGGCAGTAGATTCTTCTCCTCCTCTTCAAAGTGCTTCTTGCTATGCTCCTGGCATTAGATATATAGTGAGGCCGTTAGTAAAAGATAGCCATATTTCAGAAGAATTTGGCAGATTAAAATCTTGATGTAGTGAATGCAGAATGAACCTGTAAGGTTTTGAGTCGAGTAGAGAGGTTGCAGAGGGCCTCTTGGTAGGAAGGATGCCCTGAATCAAGAACTCCGATAGATTTGATATCTTCTTTAATACCATTCATCATCGGAAGGTCCCTTGCGTGCTCCTCGTTTGCAGCTTTAGACAATCCTGAAATCGTGATCAAGTAGAGGTAAATAATATTGCAGCAAAATGATATACTACAAGATCAGCATGATCTGAATAAGCAACTTACCTTGGACAAACTAAGAAGTTAAATATATAGAAGAACTAAATAAGCTAAACATTCTTGTTAACCAGTCACTTCCCATTTGGAAAATTTGGCTTTGAGATCAACAACCCCCATTCTCAATAATTGAGGAGAAAACTCCCCTTCAGATGTATGATTGGTAGATCTGCTATTTACAAACATTCTCCCATTTTTCGAACTTCATATTCAAGTTACGACAATTCTAAAATATCCAATTAATTGTTTGATTTCCTCAAACAGGCAGATACAATTTTCGTTTTCAATCAAGTTAATTGTGCAAACTTACATAAAATTAACAGTCCCACCATGAAGAAAAACAAATCTAAAGATCAGAATTTGTTCTGCATCCCGTCTGTGTGCATCCAATATACCCTCTTAACGATCAATAAATCTCGTAATTTCTAACTTTATCACACAAACTGCTATTCAACTCTGAAACTGTAACCCCATTCCCTTTTCCATTTCCAAATATCTTTCTTAAAATAGGCAATTAAGCATAACAAAGAACATTTTCCATGCATAACCAATCCAAAGTCCGGATAAAAGAGAAGAATGCTCTATGTTAACCAGTTTAAAGCTAATTTAGCTATAGTGAATCCTCTGAATACTGAACCATAGTAAAACAGAATAGATACAGAGAATTCTTTCATCATAACGGAAAATTTCGGATTGAGGTGCAATTGACTGATTGATAACAAGATTCCCCACATCAGCTACTACTTGATTTACACTTCATCAATGGAGCAAATAACCAAATTATCACCTCTAAATGCTCAGAAATTTGATTAAAAGAAAGGAAATAGCTATCAATATAACTATATTGAAGTTACCTCTATCAGCTTTTTCCAAGATTTGAAAAACAACTCTCTCCTCCATTTGAGCATGCTCCAGCATTAGCTCCAACAACTGTGAATAACTCCTCGCAAACTTTCTCACCTCCATTTTCGGAGTCCCCATAGCCGGATCACCCCGTGCCCTCCCGCCCCGACCCGCCAAGTCCTCACTCCATCTCCCCATTCTCTCCAAGTGCCACGTCATACTCCTATGCTGCAGTATCACCAACCAAACCACAAACGGCGTCGTTTCATCACACCACCCACCCCTACCAATTCCCCGCCCCATCAACAACTTCGGCTCCGGAAACTTCACGTCCAAGTAACGTAAAACGTCGTTAACGGACCCTGTAACGGAGTCGGATTTGTACTCCAGTACCGGCGAACGGTGGGTCTCTGAGGGAATAAAATGGACAGTCACCGGCTTGTAGAGCAGAGCACATCGAATGTAATAGGTTGAAATACTATTCGGCGGTCCGTACAATTTGACAGCCGGATGTTTCTTTATTACGTCGGCCGGCGCTATCTCCGACGTCAACTTTCTTGATATCCCGAAACAATTCCCCATTAATACCCAAATCGTAATAAAATCGAAATACGACTATCTTGATGAAAATAATTTCTGGGTTTCGGAAAATAATCAAACGAGTATATTATTTTCTAGGACATGACCAATGAAGCTACAAAATATTCTCTCAGAGCACTTGCGGAAGAGTTCAACGGAAGAAATGCAATTATTTATCAAAAAATTATTATATGGGTTTTTTCTGGGTTTTTGGAATTAACCAAATTTAAAATTCTTGGTTAGGAACAAAATGGAAGAGTTCAATGGAAGAAATGGCAAATGCTTAACAGAAAAGAAAAGGACAAGACATGAAACAAATCTTGAAAGTGAAACAGGGGAGTTCACCACTGTACGGAACCCAATATATTTATATTGGAAAAAGCAAGTGAAAGGATCTAATTTTAGATCAAGAGAAGAAAAAAAAATGGAGAATAGTAAGAGAAGGGGTGCTATGGGGGAGTGTGAAGACAACTAGACGTGCATAGTAATGGGGAAATTGCAGGGTATTGGTATTGAGTTTACTGAATTTTCTTGAGTATTTAGCTTTGGGGATGTGTGCAGTATATTACTATATTATACTACTAATAATAACACATCAAAATAATGGCAGCTTCATGAGGAAGATGAGAGAGTTATAGAACGAAAAATCAGGGATTACAACAGTTGGATAAACAGAAGAAAATGGGAGTTAAGTTGAAACTAGACGCTCCTTTGGGACCGGACCGGACCGGGCGGCTTTGTTTGTTTTGGTTCGTTGTTGTTTACGTTGGGCTTAACGTCTTTGATTTGATGTCATCTTTTTTTTGACTTGCATGTGAAGCGCTACTCATTCTTAAATTGACCTGATTTAATTATTGCTACTAATATATATTATTCCATCCCTCTTTAATTATGTGATCGTATAAAAAAAATATTTAATAAAATTTGAGGTTTAAAAGAACTTATAGATAGTTGTTTGTCAATAAATTATTTCATTAAGAATAAAGTGAGAAGTTTAAAATTGAAGTAAATTGACTTTAAATATAAAAAAATATTATTCTTTAATAACTAAAAATAAAAGAATGTTAAATAAAATAACTACTTGTCTATTGTAAAAAGAGCTAATATTTGAAATACATGTGTATATGCATGCATAAAAGATAAATAAGGATTCGAAATATATGTGTATTATAAAACTGGTTAAATAACACTACTCATATTAATAATTTTTATTATCAGTGGACATAACTTCAAGCCTAGCTCACTTGTCCACAAGCAGATCTTTTCTCTCCATTTTTATTTAAGGTCAGATATCTCTATAACACGTCGCTATATAACAATCATTCACTATAAAATTTAATTTTATGCTATTTTATAATATATGTTCTTTGTAGCATTATTTGCTGTAACCACAAAAAAAAATGGACTAAACGAGGTTGTTATAGAGAGGTTTAATTGTATATGAAAGTTTTTCATTTTCACTGTAGGATAAATAAGATCCCTTTATTTTATTTTTTTACATAAATCTCGAATTCTAATTTTGGGGATGAAGAAAATCCTGGTAGGGAGCGGTCTCCACTTTAATAGACATTACCCGATGCAAATTTAAATTAGTTAGGGTCTCAATATAAGTACCAAACACCGAGTGAAAACTATAAAAAAAAAGGACGAATATTTTCTTCACCAAATAATAGAATGTAGTAATAGATTTTGGTTCAATTCTCAGGGTCTCCATTTTGCCTTCCCCTTAATTAATATCAAATGTATTAAAAAAATATAATTTTATCTAGTCGATACAAGAAAACAGTTGCGTATTCTGTTGTCTACCTAACAGTAATCAAATCATTTTAATGCATTATATATAGCAACCTGGGTAACAAACACAAAGAAACACGTACGCTCCTAAATGATAAATGGACATAATTATGGAGAGTCGGAGACAGCAACCTATCAAATATTGAACCAACTTCTTGAAAGTTTTGTTGGCCAATAATCAGATACGGATTATGGATTTAAATTTTATGAGTTTAACTTTTAAAGTTATTAACATTGAATTTATTATATATTTTTTAAAAATTATGGGTTCATACCGATTAATTGTTATAATTTTAGTAAAATATACACAAATTTAATTTATGTTTGTACCAAAGTATTGGATTCAGGTGCACCCGACACGTCGGTCTCTGCTATTGAATATTCATATATGACAATGAACTTGATGATGCAATTTCTTAACAAGTGGCAAATAAAGACTTTCCCGAGACTAGCTTATAGCATAGTTGTCCAACGCCGTTTTGGACGATGCCAACTATCTGCGATTAGTAATTTTAAGGACAATGACATGTTTAAAGTAGATTCAGTATTTGCTAGGAGTCTCTTTTAATTATGTTTGGAGATTCGTATGTGTATAGATATTATAAAAAATTACATTATTAAATGAACTGAATATTGTTGGATGTTGAAATGATAGAGTCAAAATGGAACGAAATAGATTGTAATTTTTTATACTCTCTTCAAAATAGAAACAGATGGCAATAAAAGGAAAACAGAAAATGGAAATCCGTTAAAAAAAGAAAGGGTTTTGAAGTCGTGTTCCCACCCACGTCCCACCGTACTAATTTGGATAGTTGTTAGGCATTGTATTGTATCTTATTTTTACTTTAAATACGATGTTTGTTTTTATTGTATCGTATTGTTAAATACGTCGTTACATAACGACAAAATATGTCATTTTATGTAACGATCAATTTGGTGTGGTCGCGTCGTTACCTTATCTTTTTCTCTCAATTTCACCCTTCATTATTATTAAATAATTTTATTTTATTATTTACTCCACTTTTTTATATAATAATTTTACCCTGTATCATAATTTTCTTTATAATATTGCAAGTTTATTCTTCATATTGCTGGTGCATGATATTATGAAACGATGACAAACAACACAATCTATCTATATATTATATTTATTAAACGATACGGTACAATACAATACAATACGATACATTATGAAATGACACGTACCAACCCTCCAAACAAGTTGTAAGTGTTAGTTTGGTGAGTTGGTTAAGGAATGATTATTATGTGTAATGAAAGAATGTTAAGAGTATGGATCCTTCTTCCAATTGATCATGGCAAAACGGATTTATGGCTTTTACTGAGTTATTCCTATCAACATTTCCTGGTGAACAATTGATTGCTAGCTCCATGATAGAGTCAATATCTAATAATTCAAACTTCTACAAGAAGTTTGAACCTCCAATTTTACAAATGGTAAATGAGAGAGATGAAAAAGAAAGAAAATTTGTTCACTTAATATATTTCATCAATGTAATTTTTTTTACTAGGACTACTACATCAAACTAACCATTATAGGCGCGATCCCTTGGCTCTGGATGCTTTGGTCCACTACGCAACCCATTTGGAAGATGGCGTTTGTTTTTAGAAAAAGTTTCAAATCATTCATGATTTTTTTCTTTTCAGTTTCTCAATTTTTATTTGAATACAAATTTTGGACGATGGAAAAGTGTTGCATTCGATTTGGGGTTACTATTTTTTAATATTAGGTCTGTATGCATATAAATTTTATTAAAATTAAATCCATAAAAAAAATTGGATTATATTTTAAATTCAAGATATATTGGTCCAAATAAATATTATGGGCTAATATAACTGGATTAATTATATAAAGGAATTTTTACATTCCTATACACTATATGAAACTATATTACCTTCCCTACTCAAGTTTCACTTTAATTACCTCCTATATACAAAATTACCAATTATGTACATTTTTAGGATTTAAGGATAATTAATTAATTCCTACAATCACTCCCACTCCCCCTGCGTTTCTCTCTCTTTATCTCACTCCCCCCACGTTTTTCTCTCCACATCTCACTCTCCTCCCCACATATCTTGCACAAGAGAGCAGCAATTCCATCATTGATAGCCATTAAAAAACTTTGAAGTTTTGAATTCGAATTTGGATTTTCAAAAAATATAATTTGTTTGAATTGGATGTTGTTGCAAAGAATTGTGAATTCTCTCTACGTCTCTCTCTATCTCTCAATCCTTAATTTCATTAATGTAAAGCAAAAGAAAAGAGGGCAGTAATTCCACCATTGACAGCCATTAAAAAGCTTTGAAGCTTTGAATTCGAATTTAGGTTTTCAAAAATCATTATTTGTTTGGATTGAGTGTTGTTGCAAACAATTGGGAATATAGTTTGGAGTTTATATCTCAATTTTGAGGGATTTTGGTAAAGATTAGACTTGGTTTTGGCTTAATTTCAGATTGAAACTCGAAGAAGAAGACATGATAACATTATATTTACGAAATTGTAGAAAAATTGTATTCTGTTGTTTATATATTTTTCTTTTATTTATTTAACTATTGTATGAAAGTTGAACAACATTGTATAAAAAATATATTTAAGTTGTATGATATTGTAGTTGTATATAATTGAGTAGAAATAATGTATGAAAATTGTAGATAAGTTGTATAATATATAATTAGTTGTATGAAATTTATTTTTACTATGTATAAATCAGATACCAAATATACAAAAGACATATTGTATAAATTTTGTGTAAAATTTGTATTTAAGTTGTATATTATTGTAGTTGTATTTAACTGGGTAGAAATAATTTATAAAAGTTGTACATAAATTGTATAATATATAATTAATTGTATAAAATTTATTTTTACTATGTATAAATCAGATATATAATATACAAAAGACATATTATATAAATTTTTTATAAAATTTGCATTTCAGATTATATTATGCTCATGTCTTCATTAGGGAGGAAGAAGAGGTTGTTTTGTCTTTATTTACAACTTCTCTCATCTCAAGTTCCGATACAAGAATCTCTTTTATTGAATCTTTCAGATCAATTCTTTTAATCCTAATCAGTAACTACTTAAAAGGCTGCTTTCCTAATTAACTTTATTTGTAAAATTTGAGAACTTGGTGATCATTTACTTTGGCACACTTTGATCTTCAAATTGTTTCATGTTACTTTTTGTTACTCTGCAACTGACAACTTGTCATACACATTGCAAAAGTATTTTTGTGGTTGATGGTTGTTTGTCTAATCTTATTTGCTTCTTATTGATCTGCTGGAAAATTCTAGATTAAACTCAGATGTGGAAATGTGTATTCTTCCCTTACACAATTATACTCATTTCTCTGAGTTACGAAAAAAATGCAATTATTCTTTTGAGAGGAAGAGAGGTACATCTCTTTCAGTCAAGTAGAAATTGTTAAAGAATTGCAAGAGCTGAATTTGCAAAGGAACATGTTGTGGTAAACAATTGACGAGCATTGCCGATGATTGGAGAAAAATAAGGAAAGAGAAAAGGAGAAAAAAAAGGTGTAATTAAATCTCTTGACTAAAGGCACAAATAATGTATTTGGGAGCCTTTTAAGGTGGATTGTATATATTTTGTAAACAAAACTTGTTTATGCCAAGTAATTAGCTAAACATGGACATTAAGGGTAATAAAGTTTTAAATAGTGTATAAGAATGAAAAAATTCCTTATATAAATCCAATATATATGGATTAAATAAATAAGTCTAAATCCATTGGGCTAGCCCATTTAATTGGGCTAAAGTGATGAGACCACTTCATTAGGCCCAAGATGGCATCTTCCTAGAGGCCCAGTATCACGTGTCAAATGACGTGACGCACCAAGTCAAATGGAAGAGCCAATAGGATTGTGCCACGTGTCAAAAATGACAAGGCATGCCAAGTCATAGTAAAAGGCCAATGAAATCGCGCCACGTGTGCAAGTGACATATTCTGGCAATCAAATACGGTCATGTCACGCTTCAATATGATTGGTTGGAAAGATTTTGTTCTCATCACAACTCTTCCTTCCCACAACTATAAATAAGGGTCTTCATAACTCAGAAAAGACACCAGAAATTATAACAAAAATCAAGAGAGAGCTCATGGATCAAACGCCGCAAATTTCTCTAAAAGTTTCAGACTTCAAGCAACCAAGTTCAAGTTCAAGAAATCTAGTTCAAGATCAAGAACGAAGTCAAATCAAATACAAGGCGTTCAAGATCAAGGTTACTTGTTCGTGATACAATTCGTGGCACTAATCAAAGTGTTCGCGGCGGTTAAATCAAATTCAAATTCAAGATCAAGCTCAAATGCCCTTGAATTTATACTAGAAAAGTAGAATAAAAGGAATCATAGAGATTGTACACTCAAATATTCGAAATAAAATACTATGATTGTTGCGATATTTTTGGTCTTGATTTTATTTTCTCGACGCAAATTTATTGTCTACAAATTCTGGCATGCCCAGTGGGACAATCTTTACCTCTCATCTCAACTTTTCAATCACCAAAGTTCAAGAACATTGAAATGGCTTCGAAGAAAATCAACTCCAGATCAACATCCACCAAGGCTGCTAACTCCAGGTTCTATGCTGATGTGGAAAACATCCTCGATGTTACCTTTGGAAGCTTCAAACCAATTCAGAGGAGCAAAGCAAGCTCGTTAGGACAACAAGCACCCCAAGTGTCGTCCGCATCAATACCTATTTTCGGATCTTCATCCTCAGTAGGAGCAAGATCTTCCACAAGCGCACCTGAAGGAGGAAGCAATGTTACTGAAAAGATCAAGAAAACTCTTGCCCTGCTTGACCTCTCCGGATCCAAGCACTCTACTGTGAAGGAAGATGATGATGTTTCAAGTGATGGATCCTCCCCACTTACACCACAGAGCTTGAGCCAATCAAGGATCAATCTGTGTGAAAATCCATGCTACTCTCCGTCGTCCACGACAATCATGCAAGCCATGGTGACAAACACTTCATCCGTGGAGGAGAAGTTGGAAAACTTGACGGAAGCAATCGCTGGCTTGACCAAATGCATGCAAAATCAAGAGGCTAGAATTGACAAGTTAACAGACAGGGTGGGAATCTTGATGGAAGAAGAATCCACTCATGCACACGACAAGCTCCCAGAAGTTCTAGAGAGTGACTCTCCCCTAAGACAAGTAGCATCCACTAAGGCTATCCAGGTCTCATCTAAAGGGATGATTCCAATCGATCAACTGAAGGAGTTCATTGAAGGAACCATTAAGAACAAATATGAAGTTTCTGTCAAATCCTCCCATACATATGCAAAGTCGTACACTGCAAGGGTCGATATGTTAAAGATGCTTACTGGCTATCAACCTCTAAAGTTTCAACAATTTGATGGTAAAGGTAACCCAAAGCAACATGTGGCGCACTTCGTGGAGATGTGCAACAATGCTGGGACTTATGGAGATTACCTCATCAAGAAGTTTGTCCGCTCGCTAAAAGGAAATGCTTTTGACTGATACACAGACCTCAAGGCTGGATCTATCGATAGCTGGGATCAACTAGAGCAAGAGTTCCTCAATCGCTTTTATAGTACGAGACGTACTGTGAGTATGATAGAACTTACAAATACTCGTCAACGAAAGGGGGAACCAGTTAATGACTTTATCAATCGTTGGAGAAATGCAAACCTCAACTGCAAAGACAGGCTTAGTGAAACTTCAGGCATAGAGATGTGCATCCAAGGCATTGCATTGGGGATTACGCTACAACTTGCAAGGTATCAAGCCTGGCACATTTAAAGAACTTGCAACTCGTGCCCATGACATGGAATTGAGTATGGCCTCCGCTGGAAATGAAAGACTGCCCATCTATGAACCTCGCAAAGGAATGACAAGCAAGAAGTCAGGAAGTGGGGCAAGTTTGTACCCAAGTCTGAAAGCAAAGAAGCTATGAATGTCAACACATCACATGTGAAGTTCACAACGAAGGTGAGCAAGAAATAGAGTATGAAATTCACTTCTTTTCAAGATAGGCCAAGTGGAAAGTTGACTTTAAAAGAAATGCAATAGAAAGAGTACCCATTTCTAGATTCTGATGTGCCAGCCATTTTTGAAGAACTCCTCGAGTTAAATCTCATTGAGCTTCCGGAGATGAAGCGACCAAATGAAGCTGGGAAAACAAATGACCCAAATTACTGCAAATAACATCGACTTGTGAGCCACCCTCTGGAAGTTGCTTTGTCTTCAAGTACAAAGTCATAGACTTGGCTCGCGAAAAGAAGATCGTGCTTGAAGATGAGAAAGAAAGCACAAACCAAGTCTCTATCACCTTTGGCTCATTCAATCCGGATAAATTATGTGGTTTTAAAAAAAGTAAAGATGAAGAATTACTAGAGAGCGACAAAGCTGAAGTCAATCAACCTGATGATGATGAAGGTTGGACATTGGTGGCTCGTCATAGGCACCACAAAAAGAACCCACGAAACGAATCAATAAAACAACCAACAAGGAAAATAATGGTGAAAAGACCAAGGAGATGGAATCCAGTTAAATATTTAAAGAAAGCAAAAGTGGTTGTGGTGCACCATCCTCAAAAGCCACGACATCCAGTGACCTTGGAGGAGTTTTTACCAAGTTAGTTCCGCACGAAGATTTCCCATAAGGGTATTGAGTCCTCTTGTTGCAATGCTGATAAAGGGGAAGAAAAGAGTGATGACCTACTGTTGGCACCATCTTTGGAAAAGCTCATCGAGTCTACTCCTCAAGAAGTTAATGCTTGTGAGGAAAAAAGTCACGTTCACAAATGACGATCTTCTACTAGGTGACACTCTTCATAACCGCTCATTGTACCTGATTGGCTATATGCGTGATGAAAAGGTAAATTGAACTTTGGTTGATGGAGGATCCTCAGTGAACATTTTGTCAATTCGGACTGTGAAAGAACTTGGTATTCCTATGAATGAACTCTCAGAAAGTCGTGTGATGATCCAAGGATTCAACCAAGGGGGAAAAGAGTCATAGGAGCGATCAGGCTGGAAATAACCATTGAAGATATGCAATCAAGTGCATGGCTACATGTGATCGATGTAAAGACTTCATACAACGTCTTGCTTGGAAGGCCTTGGATACATGAGAACAAAGTGGTTCCATCTAGCTACCATCAATGTTTGAAATACTATGAGGGTGAAGTCGAGATGAAGATAGTTGCTAATGATGAGCCATTCACCGAGGCTGATTCACACTTCGTCGATGCAAAGTTCTACTTGAAGAACCGCATTGTGAAGGAGATAAAAGTTGATGGTGGCATGACGAGCCCATAACTAAAAGAGCTGAGGTGAATATTGGTAAAGCCAAAGCTGTTACTGAGGAGGTATATGCCAATGTTAATAAATCTCATAAAAGAGGTATTGCGTCTTATGGCAAGAAAGTACGCCATGTGATCCAATATGTCCCTAAAAGGAAGAAAGACGAGGTCGAATCATCTAATCTCCAAACCAAGATGCTAAAAGAGTTAACCCTTCCGGTAAAACGAATTGAGGCAGTAAAGTTGTCCTTGAAGCCGCTTGCAGGGTTTGTAGCCCAAAATCATTGGTAGAATGTGGCACTCCCTACAAAGCGAACAGATGAAGGTTTTGATCCTAACGCTTACAAGCTATTTGCAAAAGCTATATACAATCCCAATGAGCCGTCAATGTTAGGGAAGCTCCCATCAGAAGCTGCAACGAAACAACCACGTGAAGGTTTGGGATACAAGCAACCGTCACCAGTGCGCATCTCCATAAGAAGGGCGAGTAGCAATTATATCACTGTAGAAGACGAATCGGCCGCTTATAACAAGCCTTCTATCTTTGATCGACTTGGAAAATCATCTGTGAGGACCTCTGTATTTGAAAGTTTGGGTCCATTAAAGAAGGGGAACAAGTTTCAGAGAAATTTTCAAAGCATAAGAACACCCGCTTCGCCTAAAATCCAGAAGATCTCTAAGGATTTCCAAAGTTTGGTTCCTTCTAGAATGAGGCGACAAACAGAACTTGTAGTTTCATTTAAAGAAGTACTGAAAGTGAAGCCATACACTGTGGTCTACAATAAAGAACGTGATGACGATGAAGAAAGTATGGGTCCTTCGTATCATGTCACTGTACAAGGCGAGAACGGTATTCTATCTTTAATGGAGGATAATGCAGAATTGGAGGGTGTTTCACCATGTTATCACATATCCTTCAATGATAGGGACCCTCGAGAAGACGAAGATGCAAGAGATGCTCCGCCAGAACTTGAAGAAGGAGTAAAGGCAACGATTGATGCCTAAAAAGAAGTTAACGTTGGCACTGATGAAGAACCAAGACCCACCTACCTAAGTGCTTTATTAGAAGTTGATGAAGAGATCAATTATATTGAGTTACTCAAATAGTACAGGGATGTCTTTGCTTGGATCTACAATGAGATGTATGGCTTGGACCCTAAAGTGGCAGTCCATTACCTCGCGGTCAAGAATGGCGTTCGTCCTGTTAAGCAAGCTCAAAGGCGCTTTAGGCCGGACTTGGTTCCCTTAATTGAAACCGAAGTTAACAAACTCATCGAAGCTGGCTTTATTCGCGAAGTTAAATACCCAACATGGGTTTCAAGTATTGTCCATGTAAGGAAGAAAAATGGCTAGATTCGAGTGTGCGTTGATTTTAGAGATCTCAACAATGCATGTCCGAAAGATGAATTTTCGCTTCCTATTCCAGAGATGATGATTGATGCTACTACTGGTTATGAGGCAATGTCTTTTATGGACGATTCGTTAGGCTATAACCAAATATGCATGGCGCCAAAAGATGAAGAGCTTACTGTATTCCGTACCCCAAAGGGTATTTATTGCTACAAGGTAATGCCTTTTGGATTGAAGAATGCTAGTGCTACTTACCAAAGGGCCATGCAGAATATTTTCGACGATCTTTTCCACAAGAATGTCGAATGTTATGTTGACGACTTGGTGGTGAAATCAAGATAGAAGGACGACCACTTAAAAGACTTGAGAATGGTATTTCAATTACTCTGGAGGTACCAACTTAGGATGAATCCATTGAAATGTGCCTTTGTAGTTACTTCTTGAAAGTTCCTTGGTTTCATTGTCTGACATCGAGGGATCAAAATTGATCAAGCCAAAGTGGATGCCATTTTGAAAATGCCCGAGCCTCGGGATATCCATGAATTGAAAAGTCTGCAAGGAAAGCTAGCATACCTTAGAAGATTCATATCAAACTTGGTTGGGAGGTGCCAACTATTTAGCCGCCTCATGAAGAAAGGCGTTCCTTTTAAGTGGGACCAAGCTTGTAGTAATGCCTTCGAAAGTATCAAAACCTACTTGATGAAGCCTCCAGTTTTAGCAGCTCATATACCTAGAAAGCCATTGATACTATACATTGTGGTGCAAGAAAGGTCTGTTGGAGCACTGTTGGCCCAAGAAAATAGTGAGGGAAAAGGAAACTCCCTTTACTACTTAAGCAACATGATGACATCAAACGAGCTGAATTATTCGCCAATTGAAAAGTTGTGTTTGGCGCTAGTCTTCTCCATTCAATAGTTGAAGCACTACTTTTAAGCTCATGTTGTTCGTCTTGTTTCTAAAGCAAATCTCATCAAGTTCGTAATGTCAAAACCTATTTTTAGTGATCGAATAGTGAGATGGTACCTCCAATTTCAACAATTTGAGGTTTTTTACATCCCTCAAAAGGTTGTAAAAGGACAAGCATTGGCAGACTTCTTGGTAGATCATCCGATACCTGATGATTGGGAGCTAACTGATGAACTACCTGATAAGGACGCAATGGTCGTTGAAGTTCAACCTCCATGGAAGATGTAATTTGATGGTGTTGTGCATCGTGGGGGAGCTGGGGCTAGCGTAGTATTTGTCATCTCCCAAGGTGAAGTCTTGCCCTACTCCTTCACCTTGACACAACTCTGTTCCAACAATGTTGCTGAGTATCAAGCATTAATACTTAGGCTTGAAATGGTCGTTGATATGAAGCAATTGCAACTGCAAGTCTTTGGTAACTCCCAGTTAGTGGTCAATAAGCTGTTGGGTAGTTACGAGGTTAAAAATCCTGAACTACACCCATATCATGATTACGCTAAAAAGTTAATGGGGTGGCTCGGTGATATGACTATTCAACATGTGCCAAGGAAAGAAAATAAGAAGGTTGATGCTTTAGCTGCCTTAGCTTCGTCATTAGCCCTGCCTGATCAAGCGCAAGTTACTGTCTGCCAAAAATGGGTAGTACCGCCGCCAAATGAGGCTGAAGGTGAAGAAAATGAACTCAAGCATCTTGTCGCTATTTCTGAAGTCGAGAAAGAAGAATGGAGACAACCCATTATCAACTACTTGTGCTATGAGATACTTACAGAAAATTCGCAGAGAAGAATTGAAATTCGTCGTCGTGCACCTCGCTTCCTTTACTACAAAGATACCTTATACAGAAGACCATTCGAGGGAGTACTCTTACGATGCTTAGGGGAAGATGAAACACTCCAATCTTTGCAAGAAGCGCGTTCTGGGGTATGTGGGTCACACCAGTCTGGACCAAAGCTCCACTTCCATATAAAAAGGACGGGATGTTATTGGCCAACGATGGTAAAAGATTGCTGCCATTTGAAGTTTGGGGATTCGATGTTGTTGGACCACTACCAAAGTCCTCTGGTGGGCACCTATACATCTTGGCTGCAACTGACTACTTCTCAAAATGGGCTGAAGTTGTTCCTCTTAAGGAAGTAAAGAAGGAAAATGTTGTAAGTTTCATTCGAGTAAACATTATTTATCGCTTTGGCATTCCTCATTACATAATAACGGATAATGGAAAGCCATTCGATAATAGGTTGATGAACAAGATTTGTGATTTCTTTGGCTTCAAGCAACGTAACTCTTCGATTCAATGGTCTAGCTGAGGCATTCAACAAAATTCAATGCAACTTGTTAAAGAAAGTCATCTCCAAATCCAAACACGATTGGAATGACCGTATGGAAGAAGCTCTATGGGCATATAGGACGACTCACCACACGCCAACACAGGTGACTCTTTAGTCTTTATTCACTCATTTGTGGAGTCAAAGCCGTCTTGCCACTTGAGCTTCAAATACCTTCGTTATGACTGGCTATTCAAGAAGGGATCACTGATGAAGAAAATGTTCAACTTCGATTAGCAGAGTTGGAGGCTCTTGATGAGAAGAGGTTGGAAGCTCAATATAGTCTTGAATGTTATCAAGCTCGATTGTCTCGCGCCTTTAATAAAAGTGTTCGCCCGAGATCCTTTCAAGTAGGAGATCAAGTCATTGCCGTACGAAGACGCATAATTACTTCCCATAAACCTGTAGGGAAGTTCACTTTAAAATAGGATGGGCCATATGTCGTACATGAAGCTTACTCAAGTGGGGCTTACAAATTGGTTGATGCAGATGGCATGAGAATCAGTCGTATCAATGGGAAGTTTTTAAAAAAGTATTATCCTTGAAGTTGCAACGCTCCTTGACGCATGAGCCTAAACTGCATGTTGCTACACTTCTGGCCTGTATGAGTCTAAACTGTGTACGGCTCGCCAAAAAAAAAAGAGTCCGCTAGGTTGAAAATTTTGAAAAAGGCGTCCTAGACAAAAGTTAGGACATAAAATAAATAAAATGACCCAGTCTGAACTACGGTATGACTTGATCCTCTTCACCGAGGTATGTAGGCAGCTTAGAGTTTTATTCTAAATTCAGTCACATAAGTTCAAAAGATACATATTGCCCCAATTGTTGTTCAAATGAAGTATGAAGGAATGTAAGATCAAGCTGAAATACCATCCTCCTGTTGAAATTTGATCTCATTTGATTTAAAGGGGGCAACCCTCCATGGTAAATTGATACCTTCAATGGGCTGATTTTAGGAGGATGTCAAGTATTTGCATTGAAGTCCATGGATTCTATAGGTCTTTAGGTTCGCAAAACCTTCAAGTTTGTTGGTCTCCAATGTCACACCTCCTTTTTCCGCCCCCGCGAGGGGTGAGGGAGTTTTTTCCAATTAAAGGACAATCGAAACGGGATTTGTTTGTTTATTTCAGAGTCGCCACTTGGGAGATTTAGGGTGTCCCAAGTCACCAATTTTAATCCCGAATTGAGGAAAAGAATGACTCTATATTACAGTCTGCGAACCAGAAATCCGGATAAGGAATTCTATCAACCCGGGAGAAGGTATTAGGTATTCCCGAGTTCCGTGGTTCTAGCACGGTCGCTCAACTATTATATTTGGCTTATTTATCTGATTTTATTAACAATTAAGAACTTATATGCAAATTTAACTTTGACCCGCCTTTATCATTATTGTTATTATTATTATTTTATACAAGAATTGCAACGTCGTGAAAACGCATCTCGAATCACGTCACAACTAGTGTACACGTGATTTGTTGACGCATTTTGACTCCGCCAAGATTGGGATTTGGGTTACATAAATGCACACCCATATTTAAGAAAATACCCTTATTAAATACGCGCCTAAAGACTACGCGTTGTTATACTTTTAGGTAGGACCGTGAAATTTACTAAACCGCCCATCCCGGGATCTAAGTATTTTTAAAAAATAAATAAATAAATAAGATTGGAGAACCCTGCAAATTTTTGTATTGTTTATATTTATTTATTTTTTAGCGAAATCCTCCGTTATTTTATGAATATCTTAAAATGACTACATTTTTTATTATTATTATTATTAAGTTTGTCTATAAATATAAAATCAATCTCTACATACTTAAAAATAACATATTAAATACTGGTTTAAAACAAATATTAACGGAAAGTAATATTACTAAAATTCTAATTATAAATACAATGGAATTGTAAAATAATTTTTTTTAAAAGAAACTAATTATCCCATAACTGGATTAAAATCATATTGTTAGATGACTTGAGCTATTGAAATTAATTATTTACAAATACTGAAAATTAGAAACAATCTTGATTACTAATTCGTATTTTCTAAAAATTAATTAATTTAACCTTAACTAACCTTGTTTTAATTCAAATCATGTCCTAATACTTGATTTGCAAAATTAATTTAAATTCATGTTTTAACTAAATTTAGCTACATGATTTCGATTAATTTAATGTTGGCGATACTAAAACCCTTATAAATAGTGAACTTAATCAATTTTGCCAAAACTGATTTCATAAAGTCATTTTTACGTTATTTTCTTCTCATTCTAATTACTAGACAGTTTAATCAATAATAAACCGGCTTAAATATATACTACCTAATAATCAGGTTAAAGCAAAGCATTATTTAGTACATCGCTACAATATGTCTAGTTATGTAAAACGACGGCGATTTACAGAATAATAATACATAAAATAACCTAAATACAATTAATAAAAAAGAAAAAGCTAAATTAGAAATTTAACATTCCATTCTTCATTTCAGCTTACAAAATGCCAAAATTACAGTGGTGTACCTGGTATTGCCAATATAAGAAAAGAAAGTCAGCAACGTAGTACGTAACACAACAACAGCAATATTAACCAGCAATCCAGTCCACAGAAATCCTAGTGATAGATTTGGAAATCAAGATAAAAATTCGAAAACACCGATAACAAACAACGGACAGAAGCCAAGGGAATCTTTTTCGATTTGAAAGACTAATCAATGTTTAACCTTTAACTTCTGAACCTGTATATCAGAATATTTATAAGGTGTATACTACTCTCTCTTTTAATTTCCAGCTCTTTTTTTTTGTATTTTTTTTTTTGAAGTCTTAATATTTTCGGAATTTTTCTTACTCTTCAATATTCAGCTCTCTCCTTTTCTGTCTATCCCCCCTCCGTTTTTCTCTTCCCCTAATCATGTCTTGTCCCCCATGCCTACATTATTTTAATATTATTAACAAATTATTTAATTTTAATGGACAGATCACTCAAAATAAACATTTGTTCGGAATTTTAATTCCAAAAATACCCCTCCGACCTTACTGAAATTACCATATTACCCCTGAACGTACTGCAAATTACCAAAGTACCCCCATCATCTATAACCAATTCACCTAATCAATTTCAACCAAAATACAGCAAATATGACCAATTTCTAAACAATTTTCAACAACAAATTCAAACTAAATGATGAACAACAAAGAACAACTAAAATTATTTTGATTGAACAATATTTTTAACAACAAACAAACCTGATTTCAGATTCAACAACAACAACAACAACAAACAAGTATATTCAGATTTCTAAATTCAATAATCATTTGAACTTAAAATTAAATCTAACAACATTACAACCAACAATTTCTATATTAAACTTAAACAAGATCATGAGACAAACTCAAGAAATAATCATAAATGATAAACAATAAACAAGAAAATCAAACTTATACTAATTTCGGATTCAAGAACAATCAAACAAAGTATGGACATAAATGAAAAGATTCAACAACAATAACAAGCAAGTTTTATTCAAATTCGAATTAAACTTGAATTAAGCTTAAACAAAACAAATAAACATATTCAAATCACTAAACTTCAAATAATCAATTAATTTTTTAAATTAAATCCAACAAAATACAACAAAGATACATGATTCAAACTAAATAAACAAAAATTAAAAAGCAAAACATAAACTCTCATTAAATCACTGGATTAAAAACGAACTTCAAACAAATATGAACATGAATTAAATCTATTTTAAACAACAAACATGACGGATTCAAATGATTTAAACTAACACTCTTCTATACTAAATCCTTTTAAAATTAACAGAACAAACTAAAGGCAAAATTCCTTGAACTTCAACTTAAAACTAAAACATTATAACTACTAACAATTTCTACCTAAAAATAAACAAGAAAAATAAAACAAACATGAAACAAACTGAAGAAAAAATAAGAAAAACGATAAACACGAATTGGTTAAACAACTAACCGGAGCGGAACGACGATAAACTTGAACAAAACAAATCTGCCCGGAAAGAATTATCGTGCCAAAATAACATCGACGCCGAAGACGACCATGAATGGATGAAGCATACGGCAACAGAACTCCGGAGTATCAACATTTGTTGCTGCTGCGTCGCCTGGAGGTCGTCTGGGCAGTGATGGAGATGAGGGAGCAGCTAGGGCAGCCATGGGAGCTCGGGCTCGAGTTCGACGAAGATGAAGGCAGGACCAGCGGGGTCGTTTTGTGCGTGAAGGATACGCAACAAGCAGAAGCAGAAGGAGATGTTTGGACGAGAGGAAATGGAACTGAGTGGTCGTTTGGGCTGTTCGCGGTCGGAGACGAAGCAGTGGCGACCATGGTGATGACGAAGCAGGAGATGAAGCAGCATGGAGGAGAAAAAACAGCAGCAGCATGAGCTGAAGAAGCAGACGACGCAGCAGCAGCAGCACGGAGGAGCTGGAAGGAGGGGTCGTTCATGGCGAGGTTCTGTTCGAAGCTAAAGCTTGGAGGGGTCGTTCATGGCTTGGGCTATGTGATGAAGAAGATGAGGAGGGGGAGGTCGTGTGAGGGTGGTCGACGTTAGGCAGCAGGGTAGCAGCAACGGGGGGGAAGCCATGGCTGCTTGGGGTGTTTGGGATTTTGGAGAAGAAGAAGAGGGACGGGGCGGTTGTCTTTAGGTTTTAGGGTTTTTGTTTTGTAAAATGTAAGATAGGGGGGTGTTGGGTATTTGGGTTATGGACCGGGTCGACCCGGTTTCAAATGGACCGGGTCATGGGGAAGGTTGGGTATTTTTTTTTTGGACTTGTGGCTTGAATTTGAATAAGAGCCCCATTCCGATTTTCTTTGTATTTTTGCTCTCTTTTCTTCTTTTATTTTCCTAAAACTAAATTCTAAAAATCCTTAAATTATCATATAGAACTAAATTAAGTTATGAAAGCGCAAATTAACTCCCAATAACAATTAACACACAATTAAGTAATAATTAAGCATGAAATTGTACAATTGGACATTAAATGCTAAAAATGCAAAAGATGCCTATTTTTGTGATTTTCATTTTTGTAAAACAAACTTAATTACTAACAATTGTAGGATTAAATCCTAAATGCAATTGCGACATATTTTTGTATTTTTTATTAATTTAACAAATAAACATGCGCAGACAAATGCGAATAATTATCCAAAAAATACCACAAAAATTCAAAAAATTGCACACCAAGGAAAATTATTTTATTTTGAATTTTTTGGGAGTAATTCCTTCATAGGGCAAAAATCACGTGCTTACAGCTGCCCCTCTTTGCCCGAAGACACGAAGGGTTTTCGTGCAAAGATAAAGTGAGCGATTTTTGCCCATCCGAGTACTCCGTGTGAAGTATTTTTTGAAAGATTTGACCGAACCTTTGCTTCAGAGGTTTCCTACATATCCTGGGCTGAACAGGAATCAGGTCAATGTAGTTCGGGAAGTTTTGGTAGCTGGGACTACCGTGGGACTGCAATGTTGCCATTGTTGCATGCTACTTTCACTTGTTTGCTGACCTCCTTATTACACCATGCTTAAAAGAAAACAAGAAGCTAGGCTAGACTACAGATTACAAGATCTCTTCATTTGTTCTTGATGCCTTGCTTTCTTGTGGGCTTGCGTCGATTCCGGTGCTTTTTTCTTCCGAGAACTGACGGGGATGACACCTGCCTCTTGCTTTCCTGAATCACCAGTTTGCATCATTTTGTTCGGTCCGCTGGGGATATGGCTTCATTCATCAAGCTTTGTTATGCTGGGCATAATTTAATGTTCACAGACTGCTTCTTTCAAGACGTGTCTTTTCTTCCTTTTGACTCATGCGCTTGAATTTGTGCTGGGACCTTTTGTTGCAACCTTCTACTTTCCGGTGCTGGGGAGTTTTTATTATTTCCGGCTGGGAATTCCTGTTGTAACCTTCTGCCTTCCGGTGGGTTGCTGATTTCAAGATCTGCAATATAAGACTGAAAAGTATTCCTCTCGTTATACAGGTGGGCGCCTGAAAGCAAAAATATGAAATGTATTCCCTCGTTGTACTGGTGGGCACCTAGGACATGAAATGAAAAACAGAAATATATTCCCGCATTATACTGGTGGGCGCCTAGGACATGAAATGAAAAACAGAAATGCATACCCGCATTATACTGGTGGGCGACCTAGAAATGAAATGAAAATAGAAATGCATACCCGCATTATACTGGTGGGCGACCTAGAAATGAAAAACTCAAATGTATGCCCGTATTATACTGGTGGGCGACCTAGAACACGAAATGAAAAACAAAAATGTATTCCCGCATTATACTGGTGGGCGCCTAGGACATGAAATGAAAAATAGAAATGTATACCCGCATTATACTGGTGGGCGACCTAGGACATGAAATGAAAAACAGAAATGTATACCCGCATTATACTGGTGGGCGACCTAGGACATGAAATGAAAAACAGAAATGTATACCCGCATTATACTGGTGGGCGACCTAGGACATGAAATGAAAAACAGAAATGTATTCCCGCATTATACTGGTGGGCGCCTAGGACATGAAATGAAAACAGAAATGTATACTTGCATTATACTGGTGGGCGACCTAGGACATGAAATGAAAAACAGAAATGTATACCAGCATTATACTGGTGGGTTATCTAGGACATGAAATGAAAACAGAAATGCATACCCGCATTATACTGGTGGGCGACCTAGAAATGAAATGAAAACAAAAATGCATACCCGCATTATACTGGTGGGCGACCTAGAAATGAAAAACTGAAATGTATGCCCGCATTATACTGGTGGGTGACCTAGAACACGAAATGAAAAACAGAAATGTATTCCCGTATTATACTAGTGGGCGCCTAGGACATGAAATGAAAAACAGAAATGTATACCCGCATTATACTGGTGGGCGACCTAGAAATGAAAAACTGAAATGTATGCCCGCATTATACTGGTGGGCGACCTAGAACACGAAATGAAAAACAGAAATGTATTCCCGTATTATACTGGTGGGCGCCTAGGACATGAAATGAAAAACAGAAATGTATACCCGCATTATACTGGTGGGCGACCTAGGACATGAAATGAAAAACAGAAATGTATTCCCGCATTATACTGGTGGGCGCCTAGTGGTAAGGACATGAAATGTATTCCCTTGTTATACAGGTGGGCGCCTAATGGTAAAGACACGAAATGTATTCCCTTGTTATACAGGTGGGCGCCTAATGGTAAAGACACGAAATGTATTCCCTTGTTATGCAGGTGGGCGCCTAATGGTAAAGACATGAAATGTATTCTCTTGTTATACAGGTGGGCGCCTAATGGTAAAGACATGAAATGTATTCCTTTGTTATACAGGTGGGCGCCTAATGGTAAAGACATGAAATGTATTCCCTTGTTATACAGGTGGGCGCTTAATGGTAAAGACATGAAATGTATTCCCTTGTTATACAGGTGGGTGCCTAATGGTAAAGACATGAAATGTATTACCTTGTTATACAGGTGGGCGCCTAATGGTAAAGACATGAAATATATTCCCTTGTTATACAGGTGAGCGCCTAATGATAAAGACATGAAATGTATTCCCTTGTTATACAGGTGGGCGCCCAATGGTAAAGACATGAAATGTATTCCCTTGTTATACAGGTGGGCGCCTAATGGTAAAGACATGAAATGTATTCCCTTGTTATACAGGTGGACGCCTAATTTCAACAACAACTTTGAAAATAAAATGTCATTCCTTTCTTTAGGCTGGCGAGATTTCAACAACTTTTAAAAATAAAACACCTTTCCTCTCTTCAGGCGGGCTCCTGACTTCAACAGCTTTGAAAAATAAACGTCTTTCCTCTCTTCAGGCGGGCTCCTGATTTCAACAACAACTTTGAAAAATAAACGCTTTTCCTCTCTTCAGGCGGGCTCCTGACTTCAACAACAACTTTGAAAATAAAATGTCATTCCTTTCTTTAGGTTGGCGAGATTTTAACAACTTTTAAAAATAAAACGCCTTTCCTCTCTTCAGGCGGGCTCCTGATTTCAACAAAAACTTTGAAAAACAAACGCCTTTCCTCTCTTCAGGCGGGCTCCTGACTTCAACAACAACTTTGAAAATAAAATGTCATTCCTTTATTTAGGCTGGCGAGATTTCAACAATTTTTAAAATAAAACGCCATTCTGTTCTTCAGGGGGACTCATGACTTCAACAGCAACTTAAATTTTAACGCCTCCATTCTCCAGGCGGGCTCCTGACTTCTTCAACTTTTCAAAATATATTCAGCCTCCATTCTCCAGGCGGGGCTCCTGACTTCAACAACTTTGAAAAATAAACGTCTTTCCTCTTTTCAGGCGGGCTCCTGATTTCAACAACAACTTTGAAAAACAAACGTCTTTCCTCTCTTCAAGCGGGCTCCTGACTTCAACAACAACTTTGAAAATAAAATGTCATTCCTTTCTTTAGGCTGACAAGATTTCAACAATTTTTAAAATAAAACGTCATTATGTTCTTCAAGGGAGCTCCTGACTTCAACAACAACTTAAATTTTAACGCCTCCATTCTCCAGGCGGGCTCCTGACTTCTTCAACTTTTCAAAATATATTCAGCCTCCATTCTCCAGGCGAGGCTCCTGACCTCAACAATTTCTTAAATTTTAACGCCTCCATTCTCCAGGCGGGCTCCTGACTTCAACTCTAATATTTTTAAAAAATAAATCAAGCTCCTTTCGAACTTTGGAGAAAGATTCATCGGACTAAGATTTGATATCTCAGGAGAAAATTTCATCAGATTAGGACTTTTATCCTAGGAGGAAAATGTAAAGATCAAAGGTTTGAGAAACTTACCTTTGTAATTCCTTTTTTTTCCCTTGCGCTGCTTTGTTCCTGTTTCAACTCTCAAGCAAAGAAATTTTATCAGTTTTTAAAATGGTGGCCGATTTGTGGCCTTGCTGGGGATGATTTTCCCCTTTAAAAGCTCGTGTTGTCTTTCCCCGAGACTGCTGGGGATAACACTGCTGGAAAATTATTTACTTACCTGTTAGGGAATAATATTATTGGGGAGTCTCCTTTCTTCCCCTTTTCTCCAAAGCCACTTCCTTCAAATCTTTTCTCTCTCAACATTGCTGGGGATAAAATGTTATCCGCCGGGGATAACGTTGTTGAGGATAACATTGTTGGGAGATTTTGATTCCTTCAAAACTAGTGCTTCACTCTTCTGAAGGCTGCTAGGAATGATACTGGCCTTTTGCTTTTTCCGAGCACAAGTTTCATCCTTTTGTTCTGTCCGCTGGGGAACAACTTCATTTATTAAAACTTGTTATGCTGGGGGTAAAACTGGTTCAAAGACCACTTCCCTTGAGACTGGTGCTATCTTTATTCTTCCCCAACTGGGTATCTGACTTTCAGAAAAATTTTCTAAATGAAAGGAAAATTTTCTGCCCCAGTTTGATAATATCCCTTGTGGCATGCATTTCTGTCATCAATGCCATTTCCTTTACCTGTTTCAAATCAAACAAAATTTGTTAGTTTAAAACGCGGTGGTTGGTCATGATACTCCTACTGGGAGGGCTTTTCCCTTTCTCCTTCCCTGCTCTGCGTTCCAAAAACTTGCGGGGATGATATTATTTGCTGGGAATGATCCCTTTCTGCTGGGAATATCCCTCTTCTTTTGTGGCATAGTTCGGAAACTGTCATTTTCCCGACCTTTTAGTCTCGCATGAATTTCCCAAATCATGCTCGTTGCTCTTCTTGATTTGTCCACAGGCCTTGGCCTTGAGGTTTATAACCTTTGATTTCGGCAAGGGTATCCTTCTTGACACTCGTCAATCCTTTGGTCAATTCTCTTTTGTCGGGGATATCTTTTTTGACACTGGCCTCGCGCTTGTTCCTTACTAACTTAGACCATTTGGATGTTCTAATCGGATCCGGTTTTGCCTAATAGGAAAGCTGATGGCAAATTTTGAAGTCATTTCCCACTGGTTCTGACCAAACAGACTCTACTGGGGAATGTTTTTATGAAAGGAGAAAGATAAACAAAAGGGGAACCGAATAAAGGACAAAGGAAAAAGATGACTCTTTAACAAAAGAAACTATAAATAAAAACCTATCAAACGCCGATACCGACTCTAATGGGCGTGACATGCACATGTGGCCTATCATCCGCCGTCAATCGTCTCTCCAGATCTTCACTTGGAGATTCCCCATCTGATTCTTAATCTTATTCGGCTTGTAGTGCCCAAAGGGTTTTCACTATCAAGCCTCTCTCATTTTGGTTTTTTTTTCTCAGCTTTCATCGTCTTATGGTGTCCGTGAAGATTTTCACCGATAAGACTCTCTCAGTTGTATCACTTTACAGTTGGGGATTTGGAGTGTTGCCGATATGACTCTTTCTGTTGGGGATTAGAGTCCTTTCTGCTGTGGAACAGAATGTTATATTCACTGGTAAGACTCTCATTCGTCTGACTTGGCATCTTTTGAAGACTGATCAGAAGGTCTTTCTTTGGACCGTAATGTGAGTTTTGGATAGGCTAGAAAGAAAGGGTATTAAAGGCTCAAAAATAAATTTGGGGTTCAAAATTACAACCTTCGGAACCATATTTGCTTACAACAAGCGCAACTCTTGCTCCACTTTCTTGCTTGGGGATTATTTATTTTTATTTTTTTAATTTTTATTACACCATGACCGAGCCGTGAGGCGCCTACGTATCCTCTTTGAGGAATCAAATCGAACGTAGTTCCCAATTCCTCTGTTTTCTTCTGACTTTCTTTTGTTTTTTTGTTTTTTTTCATTTTTCGTTTGTCGTTTTCTTGATTTTTTTTTCTTTTTGTTTTTTTTTCTTTTTCTTTTTCTTTTCTTATCTTTTATGTTTGTGTTTCTACTCTTTGCTACTGATTCCGAAAGAGGGGTATGAAAGAAAAAAATAAACAAGGCTCAAAAGGGGTAACGAAGGATAAAGTGTTTAGGTAGCATAACGAAATGCCTTCGTCATTCCAGTCTTCAAAACACGTCAAGCACAAACAACACCATTAAATATTTGCCACATCTTCTGATTGTGCCGGACTTGATAACCATATGCATACATTTGCCTTTTTCTTTTGTCCTTTTTAAAGCACCGTTGGGCAATACTCTCACTTGATTTTATGGTTTTTCTTTATGTTTTATTTGCCCCAGTTCCACATGACTCAACTCCGAATAATCTCAAACCATCTTTATTCCTTTTAAATGTTCTGATCACCTCCCAATGGTTTTATGATTATCTTTTAAGATCATGCCCAAACTGTGTGCGCATGTCATGTCACCAGAATCGGCGCTAAACAAAAATGATAAAAGGACCAAACAAAAGATGACGGGAAATAATAAAAGACCAGATTTTGCATTAGATTACCGGTGAAATGGTTGGAATAACAAAACAAACGAAACAAACCAGAATAAAATCCTAAAATAGCCTAGACAAAACTTAAACAATCTGCTATGACAAAAATGGAAAGATAAGAAGGTTTGACACAGGACAAAATCCGAATTACAACCTTAATAATCCGGAGAACAGAAATGACAACAAAATAAGCCACCAAAAGCTTCTCTCTTGCTAACCAAGGAACAGAGCGTCCTCCCATTTTATCAAAACTGGCATCTCAGCCACTGAGCTTCGCATCAGTATTGTCCAGACCATTGCCAACTTCAATATCATCAACCTTAGTCAACAAGTCCCAATAGGATTCGAGTGCTTCTGTTATCAGGCCTGATCCCCGCAAAGTGTGCTTCTGGGTCTTGTATTTCCGGCTTACCACAAACCAACCACCTTAACTTTCTTTGTGATTCAAAGCAAAGCAGGTTAGAGTGGACTCAGTCGGTCCTCATTATTAAGATCTTTTTTTTTTTCATTTTTCTTTCTTTTTTTCGATTTTTTTTTTCATTTTTTTTTTTTTTCATTTTTTTTTTTTTGTTGTTGTGGTCGAATCTTATGGAGATTGCCTACGTATCATGACCCCGCATGAATCAGACCTTGCGTAGTTCGGACAACAATGAAACATTTTTTTTTATCAATTTTCATAATAAAACAAACTGGGTTTCAGAGGTTTAAGGATGACTTAAAAAACTCGAAAATCAAACAACCCACATATTCTAATCAAAAGCTTTACACACTCAAAAACAAAAGGCCAGCTCCCTTTCTCCGTTTGGCAAATGCAACCAAACGGTTATTTTTGCAAAGGTGGCCCCTTCCAAATTTCACATGAATTTTGAGGCCGGGGAGGATTATTTTATGACACTTTAACAAACTTGTCTGTTCTTTTACGAAAATAGCCTTTCGACAACTGAAAGATACTCTAAGGCTATTTTGGCAATAACGGTTTAAGACGCGACCGAAGCTGGCTCGGAAAAAATCCAAACGGTATTCACCTGACCGCTGACTCTTTGTTTTTTTTTCAAATTACAATAAGACCTGGTGTTGCAAACACGGCCCTTCAGCGCCTCGGAGACGAAGATTTTTAAGGCTGTGTGGGTCAACTGGACCAAAAATCCTAAACATGACCCAAAAGGTGGATGTTTATGCAAAGTCAGGCTTCCGGCGTCCCTTTCGGGAACATTCGGCTATTTATGACAAAACAGCATCACCTGACTTATTTATGACTCTTTTTATCGTTTTGCAAATTAGAAAACTCAATATTGCAAACACGACCTTTCAACGTCTCGGGGACGAAGATTTTTAAGGCTGTGTGGGTCAACTGGACCAAATCTTAAAAAATGACCCAAAGGTGGCTATTTATGCAAAGTCAGCCTTCCGGCGTCCCTTTCGGGAACATTCGGCTATGTTTTGACAAAACAACGTCACCAGACTTCTTATGACAGAATTAAAATTTTGACATGTTTTTTTATTTATTTGTTTGTTTTTTTGGCTATTTTAGCAAAAGGTGGGGTTGGACCCGATGAGGGTTGCCTACGTATCTCACATCCGGTGAGAATCAAACTCGCGTAGTTCGGGACATTAAACAAACTATTTTAAAACACAACTCTTTTTTTTTAATTTTTAGCATTTCAAGCAAAATAAATGAATAAAATAAAAAAAAACTATTAAAAAAAATAACATATTTTCGCTTCCGTTGGCAAATAAACTATTTTGAAACAAAAATCAAGACTCTTTTTCTTTTCCCATAAGAGAACAAACTATTTTATTTTTTCTATTTTTGAAAACGAGACAGAACAACATTTTTTTTTCTATTTTTCCTTTGCTTTTAGTAAAACAAATTAATACAACATTTTTATTATTATTTTCACAAAATTTCAGCAGAGTTCGACGGTATTTGGGCATTGGATTTTCCAAAAAATAAACAATTAACTCCCTAGCCGCTATTTTTTTTTTCAATTTCACAATATTCCTAATATTCAAACACCGGTCGGCATGCGGGCGCGAGACAAACAAATGCACGGAAAACAAATAGGATGCATCAGGATGGTCTTTTCATATCAGGTTGCTAGTCCTAGACGGACCCAACCCCCGTGTTGAGTCCCCTATGTCAAATGCAACGTGATGCAAATAAGCGTTCCTACTAGGGATCCGACATGAAGTCACGTTATTTTATGTTCAAAACCTGGGTCGGTGTTCTAGACTGTGTGCCCGAGCGGACAACTCGAGTCGAGGAGGGGGCAACTTACCGGGAACCAAAAGGCCATCCGGCTTCGTAACTTATCCGAGCCTCTTTTTTTATTTCAGGGTATGACACTAATAAAATAGAGAGTCTCAACCAGTAAGCACATCCCCGGAGGTGAAGAGAGAAGGGTTCGGCACAATTTATATATACAGTCAAATAATATCAAAGCGGTAAAAGCAGCATTTAGCACATTAGGCTCAAATATGTAAAAATCAGATAAAGCCAAATATAACAATTTATCTAAGCTCGAATTTCTAACCCTGAACCAGTGGTTCTGGGTTACTATTCCCCAGCAGAGTCGCCAGAGCTGTCACACCTCCTTTTTCCGCCCCCGCGAGGGGTGAGAGAGTTTTTTCCAATTAAAGGACAATCGAAACGGGATTTGTTTGTTTATTTCAGAGTCGTCACTTGGGAGATTTAGGGTGTCCCAAGTCACCAATTTTAATCCCGAATCGAGGAAAAGAATGACTCTATATTACAGTCTGCGAACCAGAAATCCGGATAAGGAATTCTGTTAACCCGGAGAAGGTATTAGGCATTCCCGAGTTCCGTGGTTCTAGCACGGTCGCTCAAATATTATATTTGGCTTATTTATCTGATTTTTTTAACAATTAAGAACTTATATGCAAATTTAACTTTGACCCGCCTTTATCATTATTGTTATTATTATTATTATTTTATACAAGAATTGCAATGTCGTGAAAACGCATCTCGAATCACGTCACAACCAGTGTACACGTGATTTGTTGACGCATTTTGACTCCGCCAAGATTGGGATTTGGGTTACATAAATGCACACCCATATTTAAGAAAATACCCTTATTAAATACGCGCCTAAAGACTACGCGTTGTTATACTTTTAGGTAGGACCGTGAAATTTACTAAACCACCCATCCCAGGATCTAAGTATTTTTAAAAAATAAATAAATAAATAAGATTGGAGAACCCTGCAAATTTTTGTATTGTTTATATTTATTTATTTTTTAGCGAAATCCTCCCTTATTTTATGAATATCTTAAAATGACTACATTTATTATTATTATTATTATTAAGTTTGTCTATAAATATAAAATCAATCTCTACATACTTAAGAATAACATATTAAATACTGGTTTAAAACAAATATTAACGGAAAGTAATATTACTAAAATTCTAATTATAAATACAATGGAATTGTCAAATAATTTTTTTTTAAAAGAAACTAATTATCCCATAGCCGGATTAAAATCATATTGTTAAATGACTTGAGCTATTGAAATTAATTATTTACAAATACTGGAAATTAGAAACAATCTTGATTACTAATCCGTATTTTCTAAAAATTAATTAATTTAACCTTAACTAACCTTGTTTTAATTCAAATCATGTCCTAATACTTGATTTGCAAAATTAATTTAAATTCATGTTTTAACTAAATTTAGCTACATGGTTTCGATTAACTTAATGTTGACGATACTAAAACCCTTATAAATAGTGAACTTAATCAATTTTGCCAAAACTGATTTCATAAAGTCATTTTTACGTTATTTTCTTCTCATTCTAATTATTAGACAGTTTAATCAATAATAAACCGGCTTAAATATATACTACCTAATAATCAGGTTAAAGCAAAGCATTATTTAGTACATCGCTACAATATGTCTAGTTATGTAAAACGACGGCGATTTACAGAATAATAATACATAAAATAACCTAAATACAATTAATAAAAAATAAAAAGCTAAATTAGAAATTTAACATTCAATTCTTCATCTCAGCTTACAAAATGCCAAAATTACAGTGGTGTACCTGGTATTGCCAATATAAGAAAAGAAAGTCAGCAACGTAGTACGTAACACAACAACAACAATATTAACAAGCAATCCAGTCCACAGAAATCCCAGTGATAGATTTGAAAATCAAGATAAAAATTCGGAAACACCGATAACAAACAACGGACAAAAGCCAAGGGAATCTTTTCCGATTTGAAAGACTAATCAATGTTTAACCTTTAACTTCTGAACCTGTATATCAGAATATTTATAAGGTGTATACTACTCTCTCTTTTAATTTCCAGCTCTTTTTTTTTGTATTTTTTTTTTTGAAGTCTTAATATTTTCGGAATTTTTCTTACTCTTCAATATTCAGCTCTCTCCTTTTTTTTTCTCTCCCTTTTCTCTTCTTCCTCCTTCTTCTCTTTTTTCTGTCTATCCCCCCTCCGTTTTTCTCTTTCCCTCATTATGTCTTGTCCCCCATGCCTACATTATTTTAATATTATTAACAACAACAACAACAACAACAACACAGTATAATCCCACTTAGTGGGGTCTGGGGAGGGTAGTGTGTACGCAGACCTTACCCCTACCCTGGGGTAGAGAGGCTGTTTCCAAATAGACCCTCGGCATCCTTCCCTCCAAGAACTTCCCACCTTGCTCTTGGGTAGACTCGAACTCACAACCTCTTGGTTGGAAGTGGAGGTTGCTTCCCACCTTTAATATTATTAACAAATTATTTAATTTTAATGGACAGAGCACTCAAAATAAATATTTGTTCAGAATTTTAATTCCAAAAATACCCCTCCGACCTTACTGAAATTACCAATTTACCCCTGAACGTACTGCAAATTACCAAACTACCCCCATCAGCTATAACCAATTCACCTAATCAATTTCAACCAAAATACAGCAAATATGACCAATTTCTAAACAATTTTCAACAACAAATTCAAACTAAATGATGAACAACAAAGAACAACTAAAATTATTTTGATTGAACAATATTTTTAACAACAAACAAACCTAATTTCAGATTCAACAACAACAACAACAAACAAGTATATTCAGATTTCTAAATTCAATAATCATTTGAACTTAAAATTAAATCTAACAACATTACAACCAACAATTTCTATATTAAACTTAAACAAGATCATGAGACAAACTCAAGAAATAATCATAAATGATAAACAATAAACAAGAAAATCAAACTTATACTAATTTCGGATTCAAGAACAATCAAACAAAGTATGGACATAAATGAAAAGATTCAACAACAATAACAAGCAAGTTTTATTCAAATTCGAATTAAACTTGAATTAAGCTTAAACAAAACAAATAAACATATTCAAATCACTAAACTTCAAATAATCAATTGATTTTTTAAATTAAATCCAACAAAATACAACAAAGATACATGATTCAAACTAAATAAACAAAAATTAAAAAGCAAAACATAAACTCTCATTAAATCACTGGATTAAAAACGAACTTCAAACAAAGATGAACATGAATTAAATCTATTTTAAACAACAAACATGACAGATTCAAATGATTTAAACTAACACACTTCTATACTAAATCCTTTTAAAATTAACAGAACAAACTAAAGGCAAAATTCCTTGAACTTTAACTTAAAACTAAAACATTATAACTACTAACAATTTCTACCTAAAAATAAACAAGAAAAATAAAACAAACTGAAGAAAAAATAAGAAAAACGATAAACACGAATTGGTTAAACAACTAACCGGAGCGGAACGACGATAAACTTGAACAAAACAAATCTGCCCGGAAAGAATTATCGTGCCAAAGTAACATCGACGCCGAAGACGACCATGAATGGACGAAGCATACGGCAACAGAACCCCGGAGTATCAACATTTGCTGCTGCTGCGTCGCCTGGAGGTTGTCTGGGCAGTGATGGAGATGAGGGAGCAGCTAGGGCAGCCATGGGAGCTCGGGCTCGAGTTCGACGAAGATGAAGGCAGGAGCAGCAGGGTCGGTTTGTGCATGAAGGAGACGCAGCAAGCAGAAGGAGATGTTTGGACGAGAGGAAATGAAGCTGAGTGGTCGTTTGGGCTGTTCGCGGTCGAAGATGAAGCAGTGGCGACCATGGTGATGACGAAGCAGGAGATGAAGCAGCATGGAGGAGAACAAATAGCAGCAGCACGAGCTGAAGAAGCAGACGACGCAGCAGCAGCAGCACGGAGGAGCTGGATGGAGGGGTCGTTCATGGCGAGGTTCTGTTCGAAGCTAGAGCTTGGAGGGGTCGTTCATGGCTTGGGCTGTGTGATGAAGAAGATGAGGAGGGGGAGGTCGTGTGAGGGTGGTCGACGTTGGGCAGCAGGGTAGCAACAATGGGGGGGGGAAGCCATGGTTGCTTGGGGTGTTTGGGATTTTGGAGAAAAAGAAGAGGGAGGGGGGCGGTTGTCTTTAGGTTTTAGGGTTTTTGTTTTGTAAAATGTAAGATAGGGGGTGTTGGGTATTTGGGTTATGGACCGGGTCGATCCAGTTTCAAATGGACCGGGTCATGGGGAAGGTTGGGTATTTTTTTTTTTGGGCTTGTGGCTTGAATTTGAAGAAGAGCCCCATTCCGATTTTCTTTGTATTTTTGCTCTCTTTTCTTCTTTTATTTTCCTAAAACTAAATTCTAAAAATCCTTAAATTATCATATAGAACTAAATTAAGTTATGAAAGCACAAATTAACTCCCAATAACAATTAACACACAATTAAGTAATAATTATGCATGAAATTGTACAATTGGATATTAAATGCTAAAAATGCAAAAGATGCCTATTTTTGTGATTTTCATTTTTTTTAAAACAAACTGAATTACTAAAAATTGTAGGATTAAATCCTAAATGCAATTGCAACATATTTTTGTATTTTTTATTAATTTAACAAATAAACATGCGCAGACAAATGCGAATAATTATACAAAAAATACCACAAAAATTCAAAAAATTGCACACCAAGGAAAATTATTTTATTTTGAATTTTTTGGGAGTAATTCCTTCATAGGGAAAAAATCATGTGCTTACATCCAAGTCCGCCCTCTGCCTTAAAAAATGGAAGAGAAGAGAGGCGTCAAAAGGAAACACAAGGAAAATATTGCTTGGCACAACGTTTCAAATTCAGTAAGACTTGAATCTAAGATATTTGTGAGAATATAACTCTTAAATTTCTATTGATGGCAAGTAATACATCTTCATATCTCGAGTCTTCCATAACAAGATACAAAAGTTTTTTGGTGAAGTCGCGCAATCTGAAATCGTCAGCTTGACAGAATTTTACGTTGACTTCTGAATATTATCTGAAACTATCCTTAAGGTATTAAATTTTGAATTTTGGATATGATTTAAATATTGAAGTTTGGTTTCCGAAAAATCAAACGGTTCATAATTTCGACGTCTCTACTCCAAGATATGAATTTTTGGTGAGACTGCACAAATCTGGAATTGATAGCGTAGTGCAATATAAAATTGAATTCAAAATATTATCTGAGATTATTCTGAAGTTGTTTGATTGAGAATTTCGTATATTTTTTATATCTTGAAGTCTAGTTTTTAAAAAATCAAACGGTTCATAATTTCGACGTTCCTACACCAAGATATAATTTTTTTGGTGAGACTGCACAAATCTGGAATTGATAGCGTGATGCAATATAAAGTTGGTTTCAAAATATTATATGGGAAGATTCTGAAGTTGTTTGATTGAGAATTTTGGATATGTTCTAGTTCTTGAAGTCTAGTTTTCAAGAAATCAAACTTTCGTAATTTCGACGTTTCTACACCCAGATATGATTTTTTTGTTAGACTACGCAGATCTGAAATTTCCTATGTGGTGGAATCTATAGTTGGTTTCAAAATATTATCTGGGTCAATTCTGAAGGTGTTTGATTTTAAGTTTTGGATACATTTTAGATATTGAATTCTAATTTCCGAGAAACCAAACGGTTTGTTATTTGGACTCTCCTACGACAAGATATGAATCTTTTGTTACAAGCGCGTAAAGCTGAAAATTATGCGACTAAGATAAAAGTCGGACAATGTAAAGCAAAAGAGAAGCTAAAATATTTAAGCCCTCGAAGTCTCCAAGTTGAAGTCTTCTAGTCTGTCGGTATTCAAGTTGAATTCTCCAAGTTGAAATCTTCGACTCTGTCGGTCTTTAAGTTGAAGTCTTCAAATTCGTCGATCTTCAAGTTGAAATAGTTAAGCCCTCCAAGTCTCGAAGCTGAAGTCTTCAAGTTCGTCGGTCTTCAAGTTTCAATCTTCAAATTCGCCGGTCTTAAAGTTTGAAATATTTAAACCCTCCAAGTTGAAGTCTTCAAGTCTTTCGGTCTTCAAGTTTCAGTCTTCAAATTCGCCGATCTTAAAGTTGAATTGTTTAAGCCCTCCGAATCTTCGAGTTGAAGTCCGCAAAGTACGCCAAATCTTTAAAGTTTTCAAATGTTCAAGTTGATGTCATCTTCGAGTTGAAGCTTTATAACTTTCTAATCTTACGGTGGATATATAAGTCTCTTTGTACCTTAAGTTGGCCTTTTCGTGGATTTGTCCTTAAAAAGGAACTATAACTTTCCAATCTTAAGGTGGACATATGAGTCCTTTTGCACCTTAAGTTGGCCTCTCCGATAGTCGGGCCATTTTGAGAGTAATCTCTCCGGTAGTCAGATCATTTTGAGAGTAATCTCTCCAGTAGTCAGGCCATTTTGAGAGTAATCTCTCCGGTAGTCGGGCCACATTGAGAGTAATCTTTCCGGTAGTCTGGCCATTTTGAGAGTAATCTCTCCGGTAGTCGGGCCACATTGTGAGTAATCTCTCTGGTAGGCGGGCCATATTGAGATTAATCTCTCTGGTAGCCGGGCCACATTAAGAGTAATCTCTCCGGTAGTCGGGCCATGAGAGTAATCTCTCCTATATTCGGGTAGGGATGAGTACCCCTCCCCTCACACCCTAAGACCGTCGTCTTCATGCGTGGATCATCTTGTTGAACAAGAATATATCTGTTTCGCTTAACTTACAAAAAAAAAGACAACAAAACAAGAAAATCACAAGAAAAAAAGAAGAAATTACCTTCGCGTCAATACTTTCAAGTCGTCAAAAGTAGACTCAAAGTTGTTTGCAAATACCGAAAGTGAAACTAATGGAATAAAGAGTATTGTATTTATAGAAATCATAAAGCAGTTCTTGGAGGTAAATTGCCGATGTGGGATTGCATATTTTTCACTGCAGAGAGGAGTTTGTGAACAGAATACGGAATTTGTTATAAAATAAAGACTATAAAGTAAAGACAAGTATAGGGAGAAACTGATATATTATTCGAATTCAAACTGATGTACATAATGAACTGAAATCTCTTCTATTTATAGAAGAAAGGAAGCTGTTGTGTAAGCTGCTACTATACCAGATATGGATAATCTTCTACTGAGAGCAATGTTTATCCATAACGGAGTACTGAAAGGATAAGCTTATTATACCCGATATGGATAATCTTCTACCGGGGGTAATGTTTATCCATAACTGGGTACTGAAAGGATAAGCTTATTATACCCGGTATGGATAATCTTCTACCGGGGGTAATGTTTATCCATAACTGGGTACTGAAAGGATAAGCTTATTATACCCGGTATGGATAATCTTCTACCGGGGGTAATGTTTATCCATAACTGGGTACTGAAAGGATAAGCTTATTATACCCGGTATGGATAATCTTCTACCGGGGGTAATGTTTATCCATAACCGGGTATCGAAGTGATAAGCTTCTTCAGGAAGCTTATTTCCAATAGAGTACTTAAATAGATAAACATATTTACGGTGGAGTCCCATATGGATAAGCTTCTTCAGGAAGCTTATTTACAACGGAGTACTAAATGAACATCCATAATATAATATATTTATAACACTCCCCCTTGGATGTTCATTAAAAGATAATGTGCCTCATTAAAACCTTACTAGGAAAAACCACATGGGAAAAAATCCTAGTGAAGGAAAAAGAGTACACATATTTAGTAATACGCATTACTAGGTGCCTCATTAAAACCCTTATAAGGAAAACCCCATGGGAAAAAATCTTAGTAAGGGAAAAATAGTGCATCGCGTATTTTACTCCCCCTGATGAAAACCTTGTTTCAAATATTTGAGTCTCCGCATTCCAATCTTGTATACCATCTTCTCAAAAGTTGAAGTTGACAAAGATTTAGTGAATAAATCTGTTGGATTATCACTTGAACGAATTTGTTGCGCATTAATGTTATCATTTTTCTGAAGATCGTGTGTGTAGAATAATTTTGGTGAAATGTGCTTCGTTCTATCTCCTTTTATAAATCCTCCCTTTAATAGGGCTATGCATGAGACATTGTCTCCGTATAATATTTTGGGTCTTTTATCACATTCCAACTCACATGTTTCTCGAATGAATCAGTAATCTCAATCATATGCACTCCCTGCTTGCCGGTTTGAAATCGAGCTTTATGGGTATCGGATAAATAACCTGCATCTGCATTACCAATACGATCTGCACCACTTTTGTTAGCATTAGCAAGATAAATAAGTGCACCATCTACACCGAGATAGAGTATTTCAGGACCAAGGAGCTCCTCATCCTCTTCTAGAGGTTGGAACGGATCCTTATTCACTTCAAGTGATTGAATATTCATTGGTGTACTTAATGGGTACACTTTGTCCATGTAAAAGTATTTTTAAGACCCTCTTGGAGCTCTTCCGGAGTTCCAATAAGATTTATGTCACCAACATAAACAGCAAGTGTAACAAATTTTGATGACATTTTCTTTATAAAAATACATGGACAAATAACATAATTTATGTAACTTTCTTTCAGCAAATATTTACTGAGGCGATTATACCACACGCGCACAGATTGCTTTAAACCGTACAAAGATCTTTATAATTTGATCGAGTACATTTCTCAAGACTTTGAATTATATGCTTCGGGCATTTTCAATCCTTCAAGGATCTTCATATAAATTTAGCCAAATAAGTCATATAGGTTAAGACTTGTATCTAAATGGTATGACATCTTCAAGTGTCTGGACTGCTGGTCCGATCCTCACAATCTTTTATAATATTGTGCACTATATTGTATCAAATATATCGCCGACGATCATTTTGTGTCAGTTCCGAAGCGACATAACTTGTGGAGATCTCATCACTTTCTTTATTTTTAGGTACCTGAACTTTTTCGGGAGTTTCATGAAATGTTATGTCGTGGGCTCTTCTAGAGGTTATTTCCTCCTCATTATGATCATTTTGATCATTAGCTCCTACTATTTTTCAAGAATTGTTACCTTTGGAACCGATTGGTCTACCACGCTTCATGCGTACAGTAAACTCTATCCTTCAGGGACTTTAATTTTAATAGTAGCATTTGTAGCTGAAATATGATATTTAATTTTGGATCAGCAAATGCTTCTGGCATTCGACTTGAATTATCTTCTAAGTGAGGATCATGATAATTCGATTCATATAGCATATTTTTCAACTGTTTATTCCATCCCCCAAATGTTAGAAAAACTAACATATATCCCCAATCATCTTTGGGAAACATATCTTTGTGTATTATGGTAGAGAAATTAATCATATACCACACAACAAAAGATAGTAAAAATATTTGGTTTCTGATCCTAAACCAATTGTGAAGGGAGGACTTATCATATATTGTTGATCTGATGCATACAAGTGCTGCTATATGCAATTTAGAAAATCTTAGACCAACACATGAAGCTTTGTTCTCATAAGCAATGGTTTAGCCATTAATAGGAGGTATTCAATGCTAAACCAGCTTGGATATAAACCAGCATTATCAAGATGAACTGTCTTGATTTCATAATCTGAAAATTATGCTCTTAATCGAGAAAAGCAATTCCAAATGCCAAACTGCAGGTTGACAATAATTACACATGTAACCATCTCATATATGCACCTATAAGTGGTTCACATGATAGGTGAACGGGCCCATATTCACCTTTTATATATTTCAGAATCAGGGGTCTTAGTCCCAACTTTAGCTGGTATAATCAATTCATTATGAGAACAAGCAACACATGAGAATTCCTGAAGAATCTTCTAGTTCTTTAGTATATGCTTATCTGAATTCTCAAATAGCTCATTTAAAAATGACAAATGAAAACTTCAAGTTTATCATGTCATGTGCTATCTCTTAGTAAACTTCTGGTTTACTATGGCATAAACTTTTGCTTTAGTAAACTTCTGGTTTACTGTGATACATGATATAGTACAAATTAAAGAATAAGGCGGGTAACTTCTCACATACATATTATTTTACCCCCTATGATTGTGGAAACATGAAGATTATCAATCTTCCAATCATTTGTAGTCTCAATATGATAGCCATTTGTATTAGTAAACTTCAGGTTTACTACAGCATATGTTTTGACCATAATCATATAATATGAATGACATATTTGTATATAAGCTCTTCGAGAGCCTTCATTTATTATCCACAATCTAATATTTATCGGGCACTACTGGTGTCATGTATCCTTTAGGCAAACAGTTAGCTCTTCAGGAGTTGTTGATACATTTTGTACTATCAAATATTTCTCATACACTTCTGGTATCATGAGAGAAAATCACAATCAAATAAACAATGTAAAACAATTGTTTAAGCACAAGAAAACTCTTCTTCATAATATTTTCCTACTTCAGGAGGCAATTTCAATTGTGTTACTTCTTCAGGAGCAAATTTAAAATACGAAATATTGAGTATATATTCTATCAATTATATTACCTCTTCTGAAGGTGAATTGTGATATATTCACATCAAGAGTGCGTTCATATTTACCCGATTTATTAATATTGTCACATTCACTTCAGGGAATGGATTAATATTATCCAAAGTTCTCATCCTTCAGGGAATCGAACATAATTATCTGAATGCGCATTAATCACATCAAATTGTGATGCCTCAATCTCTTTTAAAATATTTACTACTTCAGGAGCAATTCGAGACGTGCATTTAATATAGAGAATATTTATGTAGCTTATCTTCAATTGTAACCATAGAAAGCCTAAATTATCACTTCTGGTGATCATAGACATATACCACTTCTGGTGGTTAACAAAATATAATTACAATGAGATATATGAAATATAACTACTTCTGGTGGTTGTATATTTCTTGCAAACTCTGCTAGAGTTTAAGTTGATCTAATAATATTATCCATATTCTTTAAAATGACATAAATAAGATATATTATAGTAAACATCATTATCAAATCATAATTTTTCTTTATGTACAACAATTACATAACCATACTATCTATTACAAATAACAAAAATTAAAATATTTACATTTCTACAGATTCACCACCGATTACATGACTTGTTTCTCCTTCTGGGAGTGCAAGGTAATCAGTTACATCCAAATGCATGAAGTCTAAATTATCTTCAGAAATAAAATTTGCTTCAGCATTTTTCTCTGTCTTCTTTAAGGAGGCTTGATAAAGCTCAACCAGGCACTTTGGCGTACGACATGTACGTGACCAGTGCCCTTTTTCTCCACATCTATAACATGTATTTTCTGCATTTGGTGCTTGCACCGCTTCATGCTTTTGTTCCTTCCTTTTCCACTGCTGGTGGTGAGGAGTGTTCTTTGGTGCATTATTATTACCATGATTAGAGTTTCTTTCCCGACCACGACCATGACCATGACTGGGGCCACGACCTTTTCCACGTTTAGCCTGGTGGAAGTTCGTCTCATTCACTTCTGGGAATGGATAAGAACCAGTAGGTCGGCTTTCATGATTTTTCATTAATAGCCCATTATGTTGCTCGACTATAAGAAGATGTGAGATAAGTTCAAAATACTTTTTAAATCCCATATCTCGATATTGCTGCTGCAGGAGCATATTCGAGGCAGGAAAAGTGGTGAAAGTTTTCTCCAACATATCATGATCAATAATATTATCACCACATAACTTCAATTGGGAAATAATTCTGAACATAGCAGAATTATACTCACTGATAGATTTAAAATCTTGTAGCCTTAGATGAGTCTAATCATATCGTGTTTGTGGAAGAACGACCATCTTCAGGTGGTCATATCCATCTTTCAAATTATTCCACAGTATGACTGGATTTTTAATAGTAAAATATTCCATTTTCAGGCCCTCATCAAGGTGATGGCATAGGAATATCATTGCTTTGGCACAGTCTTGGCTTGATGCCTGATTTTTGTTTTTGATGGTGTCTGCCAGACCCATCGCATCAAGATGAATTTCAGCATCAAGCACACAAGACATGTAGCTTTTGCCCGCCATATCCAAGGCTACAAATTCAAGTTTAGAAAGATTTGACATTATTTAAGAAAAAAAAGTTCTTACCTCAGATACTTTCAAAATATTTGCTCGAGATGCCAGAGTCTCGTGCTGATAACGTGTTATAAAATAAAGGCTATAAAGTAAAGACAAGTATAGAGAGAAATTGATATATTATTCGAATTCAAATTGATGTACATAATGAACTGAAATCTCTCATATTTATAGAAGAAAGGAAGCTGTTGTGTAAGCTGCTACTATACCAGATATGGATAATCTTCTACTGAGAGCAATGTTTATCCATAACGGAGTACTGAAAGGATAAACTTATTATACCCGATATGGATAATCTTCTACCGGGGGTAATATTTATCCATAACTGGGTACTGAAAGGATAAGCTTATTATACCCGGTATGGATAATCTTCTACCGGGGATAATATTTATCCATAACTGGGTATTGAAAGGATAAGCTTATTATATTCGGTATGGATAATCTTCTACCGGGGGTAATGTTTATCCATAACTGGGTACTGAAAGGATAAGCTTATTATACCTGGTATGGATAATCTTCTACCGGGGGTAATGTTTATCCATAACCGGGTATCGAAGTGATAAGCTTCTTGAGGAAGCTTATTTCCAATAGAGTACTTAAATAGATAAACATATTTACGGTGGAGTCTCATATGGATAAGCTTCTTCAGGAAATTTATTTACAACGAAGTACTAAATGAATATCCATAATATAATATATTTATAACAGAATTCTGTTTAATTATTACAATAATACAAAGATTCCTTTCACGATAGGGAATGTAGGGATCAGTGGCGTCTACGAATTCATATGGAAATAATTTCAATGGTTTTGTCTTATGCCCATTCAAAGCAAGTTGTCATTATGTTGCTTAGGTAATTAACTGGGTGTATATGTAACAAATTGCATGGATAAGCCTTTGTGCTCTAAACTAGCCTAAGCCAAATTTGATAGTCTGCCGGTACTTCGTTAACCGTTTTCAGTTTTGATAAGTCTACACTTCAACAAATTTTAAAGTAGGAGGCATTTGTAGGCATATAAATTTTATTAAAATTAAATCCATAAAAGAATTTGGATTATATTTTAAATTCAAGATATATTGGTCCAAATAAATATTATGGGCTAATATAATTGGATTAATTATATAAATCCAATATATATGGATTAAATAAATAAGTCTTAATCTATTGGACTAGCCCATTTAATTGGGCTAAAGTGATAAGCCCACTTCATTAGGCCAAAGATGACATCTTCCTAGAGGCTCGGTGCCACATGTCAAATGACGTGGCACGCCAAGTCAAACGGAAGAGCCAATATGATTGTGCCACGTGTCAAATGACAAGGCATGCCAAGTCATAGTAAAAGGCCAATGAAATCGCGCCACATGTGCAAGTGACATGTTATGGTCAATCAAATGCGGTCATGTCACACTTCAATCTGATTGGTTGGAATAGTTTGTTCTCATCACAACTCTTCCCTCCCACAACTATAAATAGGGGTCTTCATAACTCAGAAAATACACCAAAAGTTATAACAAGAAGCAAAAGAGAGCTCGTGGATCAAACGCCACAAATTTCGCTACAAGTTTCAGACTCCAAGCAACCAAGTTCAAGTTCAAGAAATCTAGTTCAAGAACAAGAACGAAGTCAAATCAAATACAAGATGTTCAAGATCAATGCTACTTGTTCGTGATACAATTTGTGGCAACAATCAAAGTGTTCGCGATGGTTAAATCAAAATTCAAATTCAAGCTCAAGCTCAAAAGCCCTTGAATTTACACTAGAAAAGTAGAATCAGAGGAATCATAGAGATTGTACACTCAAATATTCGAAATAAAATATTACGATTGTTGCGATAATTTCGGTATTGATTTTACTTTCTCGACGCAAATTTATTGCCTACAAGGTCACAAAAGAATATTTGCAAACAATTTGGGTGAACTCGACATGTGTGCCAGACTCTAAATATGGTTTTGGTAGGGTTTTGGTTCATAAATGGTTTATAATAGGGGTGTACATATGTCGGGTTGGTATAAGCTTTTCAATTACCAAGCCAAATCAATTGTGTCGGGTTATTAAGTTTAAAGACCAAACCAAACCAATAAAAGTTGGGTCTTTTGATCTCAGGTTTTCGGATTACTTTTTTTCATTTTTCTCTCTCCTTCAAGGCTTTATAGTACAAAACATAGAATTTCGGCTTCAAATATTTATTTAATCATAGTAAGATAGAACTATATAAGGTATTTTTCAAGAAATAATATTTTTTATGGCGGAGACAAAAGAAAGAGACGCAAGCTCTTCATCCAAGGAGCTCTTGTGCACAAAAGCCCTTTGTTCCTCTCCAAATCTCTGTTTTAAGATGGAAATTATGAAAGCGTTTTTATGCTACAGATTTTAACCGATAGCAGGTAGCCTTTAATTGCACGTGAGTTGCACATGAGGCGTCTAGGTTAAATTTAACATCCCTTTCTGACAAATCAGTTAGGTTTAGGGCAAACGAACAAATATGTTATCTTTTGATATACATTAAAAACCATATATATATTAAGGGTAATACATTAAGGATCATTTTGATCATTTCCTCTTCAAAATAGTCACTTAATATATTCTTGAGTAGTTTTGATCCTCTAGTTTGCCAAAAGTTAGCATTTTTCTTCTTTATCAAATATTTAACAAACTCAGATTGCCAAATTTAAAGGAATTTGTGGAAAAATAAAAAGATATAGCAGGAACACACATTTGAAGTTTCGTTTGTGATTTCTGTTATTTTAGTATATTTCTATTGTCAGAGGTCCGGTCCTTCCCCGGACCCCGTGCATAGCGGGAGCTTAGTGCACCATGCTGCCTTTTTTTTTTTTTAGTATTTTTTTCACAATCTCGTTAAACTTAATAGCCAAAGTTTGTCAAATAGTTTATAATGACTCGGCCGGTCGTTTTGAGCTCTAGTGCGTCGTTCGGCGGTTTGAGGCTGTGAGTAACTTCACTTCATGTTTTGTGACTTATACGTATAGTCGAAATTGAATTTCGGAAAGTTCGGAGTTGATTTGGAAAGAAAATTCTAAATTCAGAAGCTTTAAGTTGGAAGAGTTAACTAAGGTTTAATTTTTGAGTAAATGACTTCGGAATCGGGATTTGAAGGTACCAATAGATTTGTATAATAATTTTGGACTTGGGCATATGTTCGGATTGAGTATCGGGTGGTTCGGGAGCATTTCGACGCTTATTGTGGAAAGTTAGCATTTTGAACGTTTTAGAATTTTCTAAGATTGATTTGAAGTGAACTTTGGTGTTATTGATGTCCGTTTGGGATTCTGAGCTTGGAATATGTTCGTATCGTGATTTATGACTTGTACGTAAAGTTTGGCGTCATTCCGGAATGTTTAAGTATGAATCAGACGCGTTCGTCAAAGTTTGAATGTTTGGAAGTTGAAATAAGGTTTCGATCGTCGATTCATAGTTTTGATGTTGTTTGGCGTGATTTGAGGCCTCGAGTAATTTTGTATTATATTTTGGGACTTGTTAGTGCGATTGGACGGGGTCCCGAAGGCCTAGGGTGTGTTTCGGGATAGTTTCGAGCCATTTCGCCATGTTTGGACTGTTGTTTCTAGTGTCTGGTGCATCCTTCTTCGCGATCGCGAAGAAAGGGATACATTCGCGAAGGACTTGTGGGTGTCAGGAAGTTTGTGCTTCGCGTTTGCGAAGAGGCACTCACATTCGCGAAGCTTTGGGCGGCAGTGTATCGCGATCACACAGAAGGTTAGGCGGGAAGGGCACCAGGTGTTTTGTCCTATGCGTTCGCGAGGGATTGGTCGCGTTCGCGTAGGGACTGGGGAGTTGACCATCGCGTTCGCGAAGAGCGTTTTGACAGCTGGTCAAAGTTGGCCTTTGCGATCGCGAGGGCGTGCCTGCAATCGCGAAGAAGAGAGTTACTGGGCAGACTTGTTTTATTGCGGGTTTTGGTTCATTTCTTCCACTTCTCACATGGTTTGGGCGATTTTTAGAGCTTTTCAAGGGGGGATTTTCATCATCTATTGCAAGGCAAGTAATTCCCACACATTGTAAGTTAATTTCATGGATTCTATAAGGATTTAACATGGAAATTTGTGGAAAATTATGGGATTTTGGTAGAAAACCTAAAATTTGGTATTTTTGAATTTTGATCACGAAATGGGACATAGAGTTAGGAATAAATTATATATTTGAGTTCATGGTGTTATGGGTAATGATTATCTTTAAGAATATTCAGAATCCGGGCACGTGGGCCCGAGGGTTGAATTTGTTGACTTTCGAGCGGAGTTGAGAATTATTATAAATTGTTAAAGTATATACAATGTAGTATATTTTGATTGATTTGCACGTTGTTTGACTAGTTTCGAATCGTTTGTCTTTGAATTGAGGAGTTAGAGAGGCTTTGGAGACGATTATTGGAACTTCGAAGCGAGGTAAGTCTTCTGTCTAATCTTGTAAAAGGGAAACTACCCCCTAGGTGGTTTAGTTATTATGTGCTACTAGTTGTGGGTGCTACGTATGCACGAGGTGACGAGAGATCGTACGTAGCTAAAGCATGTTTATGTCCGGATAGACTTAGTGGGCGTTTGGACATAAAAATTGTAAAATTCCAAAATAGGGGGAAAGAAATTTTCAAGTGAAAATGGTATTTGAAATTTAGAGTTGTGTTTGGACATAAATATAATTTTGGTTTTTTTTGAAGTTTTGTGAGTGATTTGAGTGAAAAAATTTTGAAAAACATCTTTTTGGAGTTTTTCAAAATTTCGAAAGTTTCCAAAATGCATCTTCAAGTGAAAATTAAAAATTTTATGAACAAACGCTGATTTCGAAAAGAAGTAAAAAAAATTTGAAAAAAAGGAAAAAATTTCTTATGTCCAAACGGGCTCTTAGGACTTTATCATGTAACAATTGAATTATCTGAACTCATTTTGCTAGCTTAATTAAGTGAATTTATAATTGAAATTGATTTAGGAATATATTTTAGGCCGAGACTTAACACCTTGAGTTGTCGGCAAAATATTTGATAAACGGTAAAGGGTGTACCCACTTTATGCTCATGTACTTGTATTGTAAGCACGCAACTAGTAATTTGATAAGTTCCTTCATTTCTTGTGGAGCGGGCCGAGCACTTCGACAGTATATTGAGATGCATCTCTGGTTCGCGCCGGTCGACCCTCGGCAATATACACACCACTCTAGATCAGACCATACGACCTCGACATAATCGCGCATTATATCGTTAGCAATCCGATATTCACGAGATTTTACTTCTACTGATGCCTGGCATTTTATATGGTATTCCTTATCCATTTAATATTGGCACTTGATATTTTTCGAGTTGTTGATATAGGATACGAGATTGAGAAATTTATATCGTTAAAAGAAATTATTAAATATTATGTTAGTTACAATTTTTACCTCACTACTACTGTTGTACTTCATATCTGTTTATAATTTATCATACTGCTTTATTAGACCTCTAGTAAGTATCGATGTCGATCCCTCGTCACTACTTCTCCAAGGTTAAGCTAGATACTTACTGAGTACACGTTGATTTACGTACTCATGCTGCACTTCTGCACTAAATGCACAAGATCTGACATGTTCATTTGGTGGTCATTTAGACGCGTAGGCGTAGCTACTGAGAAGGCTTTATGGTGAGTTGCATTCCAGGCTACGTATTGCAGCCCACCGAGTCTCCATCATACCATTTACCTTATCTTGTCTTATTTACATTCCAGACATATGTTGTATTATTATTGTAATCCTTAGTAAATACTCATGCACTTGTGACACCGGGTTTTAGGATACTCTAGTGGTTGTTTATGGTTTATGTAACGATCCGATTGGTCGTTTTGAGCTCTAGCGCATCGTTCAGCAGTTTGAGGCCATGAGCAGCTTTACTTCAGGTATTATGACTTGTACGCATGGTCGGAGTTGAATTCCGGAGAATTCAGAGTTGATTTGGAAAGAGAATTCTCATTTCGGAAGCTTTAAGTTAAAAGAATAAACTAAGATTGGATTGTTAAGTAAACGACCTCAGAATTGGGATTCGAAGGTCCAACAAGTTCGTATGATGATTTCGGACTTGGGTGTATGTCCGTACCGAGTTTTGGAAGACCCGGGAATGTTTCGGCACCCATTGTGGAAGTTAGCATTTTGGAAGAATTTCATAAGTTTGGGTTGAAGTGCATTTCAGTGTTATCAATGTATGTCTGGGATTCTGAGTCTGGGAATAGCTCCGTATGGTGATTCTGGTGTTGGGAGCGCGATCGGAAGTGAATTCGGATGTTCGTGGGTCATTTTGGAGTCATTTGGCTAAAGATAGAATTTTGAAGGTTTTTGAGAAGTTTGACTGGAAGTGGACTTTTTGATATCGGGGTCAGAATCCGATTTTGGAAGTTGGAGTAGGTCCGTAATACCAAATATGACTTGTGTGCAAAATTTGAGGTTAATCGGATGTGATTTGACGAGTTTAAAGATCGAAAGTAGAAGTTGAAATCTTAAAGTTCATTAAGTTTGACTTACAGTGCGATTCATGGTTTTAGCATTGTTTGATGTGATTTGAGGCTTCGAGCAAGTCCGTGTTATGTTTTTAGACTTGTGGGGGTGTTTGGTTTGGAGCCCCGGGGGCTCGGGTGTGATCCGGGATAGCTTCGGAGTAATTTGCTAAGAAGTAGGATTGCTAGTACTGGTATGATCGCAATTGCGATGCATTGGTCGCAAATGCGGCCTCACATTTGCGAGTTTTTGTTCGCATTTGCGTGCCTGTGCTTCTAGGGGAAAGTTCGCATTTGCGAACGAAGGATCGATTTTGCGAGGCTATCACCTTCGCATTTGCGAAGAATCTTGTCGCAAATGCGACCAGGGCAGGGTGGGCTAGACTTCGCATTTGCGATGCAATTATCGTAAATGCGACATCTGCGACTGGAACTCAGGGCTTTTTATCCCGAGACTTAGACCATTTCCTTCATTTCCCACTTGGCCTTAGGCGATTTTTAGAGCATTTGAGAAGAGATTCCATTATCATCAAAGAGGTAAGTAATTTCTACACATCATAAGTTAAATACATAGATTATGGGTAGATTAACATGTGAAAATTAGGGAAAATCAAGGGGTTTAGATGAAAAACCTAGAATTTGGTAAAAACAAGATTTAACCACGAAATTTGTTAGGGAATGGAGTAAAAATCATATATTCTTGATCCTTAGGTTATGGATAACAATTTTCTTCAAAAATTTCTAGAATCTGGGCACGTGGGCCCGAGGATGAATATTAGGAACTTTGCATTTAGGGTTGGAAAATTGGTTTAACAATTAGAATATGAACTTTTGAGCATGTACTGACTGGTTCTTACCCTATTTGAATAGTTTTGGATCGTTCGGCTCCGAATTGGATGTTTGAGTGCGTTCTTGAATCAGAATATAAGCTTCGGAGCTAGGTGAGTCTCCTTTCTAACCTTGTAAGAGGGAATTGTCCCCATATGTGAAATAATTGGTTATGTGCTCCTATTTGTGGGGGCTACGTACGCACGAGGTGACGAGAGTCCGTGCGTAGCTACTATTATGTTTAAGTCCGGATAGTCTAGGATCCAAAAACATGCTATACTTGGAATATTTGTAACCTTATTGACAGATGAATTGCTTAAATCCTATCGAATTGGTAAATGAATTTCTAAAAGGATTAAACTTCATTTTTATAAAATTGTTAAAAGAGAATTGGCTTTTCTTTGGATAATTGTTCTCTGTTGACTTCTTGATTGACTGTTTATATGTGTTTAATTTCGGAACGGGCCGAACGCCTCGGTAGATTAAATATCTATGGTTCGCGCAATTCGACCCTCTGGCAGTGCACATTTTAAATATTGTTGGATCGGGCCGTACGTCCTCGGCATGATTTGCGCATGCTTGTATTGCTTGCCTTGAGATTTATTGATATTGATATTTGCTCTCACCCACTTGGGATAATTGAAAATAAATAGATTATGAATCCGGAGGATTCTTGATACAAAAAGGAACTTTTACCTGTTTGTGGCTTATTTGAAATTACTGCCATTCTTAATAAATCCACGATTACTCGCATTAAATATATATTATTATTGGACCACTAGTAAGTGTCAAAGTCGACCTCTCGTCTCTACTTCTTCGAGATTAGACGGGATACTCATTGGGTACACGTTGTTTTCGTACTCATACTACACTTGCTGTGCATTTTTGTTGCATAGGTTCATATGTGGCTAGTGGATTAGTGGCATAGCGACATGGTTGATACAGAGACTTAGGTGAGCTACATTTATCGAGACGACCCGCAGCCAGCAGAGTCTCCTTCAGAGTATCATATTGTATTTTCATTTCTGTCCACTTGTATTCCGGACAGTTACTGTATTTTATTTCATTCCCTAGTAAATGCTCATGCACTTATGACACCGGGTTTTGGGATATCTATAGGTTTATTAAGAAATTTAAAATTGTTAAATGTTTCATTATTTATTGAGTGAAATTTATTATGTATTGTTTAAACGTATAAAAGGAGTGATTTCAGAAATATTTAAAACGAAAAGTTACTAGCTATTTGTTGTCGGCTTGCCTGACAATGGTGTCCGGCGCCATCACGACCATTAGTGAATTTTGGGTCGTGACAGTTTAACTTGATATTATTATCTTTTAGTTTATATCTTACTAATATTATAAGTATTCATGATTTAAACGCTTTGCATCCTCTACTCAATAAGACTTATGACTTTAAAAACAATAAAATGAATCACTGAATTGATAGTTCACCGTTGGCCTGCCTAACGGTAACGTTGGGCGCCATCACGACCTATAGTGGAAAATTGGGTCGTGACATAGTTGATGGAGATCAAAAGTACTCATTTTTAACAAATGTAAGTGATCAACATCGTAGAAGAGTATATTTAAGAGATTATTTAAACACACATACCCAAATATAATGGATTTTTTTAGAAATAGCCAGATTTACAATTGGTAATTAAAAAATACCCATAGTTTCAAAAGTAATTGAAATTTAGCCACTTTTCATGTAAAGATAAAATATGAATATAAAAACCTTTAGAACTCCGAAAAAGTTCCATTATAATAAGCCGAATTTCGAATTTTTTACATAAGAGATTGCAAATGCTGGAATTCCGACATAATATGTTGGAAGTTTATATATAAGATATCTATAATCTAGCATATTATTCTGGAACTTTCCGTGTTACAACTAGGGTATTTTTGTTCCATATTTTATCTCCACATAAAACAGTGATTATTTTTTAATTTTGTAAATGCTGGTTATTTTTCTATTATCAGTCCGTAAACTGGCTAGCCCATGCTATTTTCACAAATATAAGGGATCATTTTTGTCACAATTGAATTCAGAGCTAGACTCGTAAAATTAGGCCTGGTTTATAGTCCGAATGGGCTTGGGTTTTTCTAAAATAAAGGTCACAGAATAAAAAGCGGGATTGAGAGTTGAAAAACAATTCAACCGGGACTCTGAAAAACAAAATTCTTGCATTCTCCATCTCCTCAAGCAGTGAGCGAAGAGTAGAAGACAAGGGTTGAAAGGATGAGCAGGTCGGGTCAACCTCCGGATCTCAAAAAGTAGGTTTTTTCTCTCATGGACCTTAGCTTCTCATTTTCCTATCCTTGTTTTTCTTCCTATGTAAATATGGAGATTTCTTATTCGTTTAAATATTTTGCGTTTTGTTTGCTTTCCACAGGTATATGGACAAGCAACTTCAAAGTAAGTTACTAATGCTTTATGTTCTTACGTACTACTTTATTTGGATAGTTACTTTGTTCTTGCTGCAGTTTATTTAGGGTTTAAGTATTTTTGTTAGGAGTTTAGGTCAGGCCTTTAGTAGACTACCCCTCTAGGGTTTACGCAATGCTTACGCGATTGATACATATTCTTATTATATTTTGTTTATGCTGCTTTAATTCCTCAATTCAAGTGATATGCCAACATTTGCATACACCTATGCGTTTGTAAACCTATGATGTTTCAGTGTGGATAACTTATACTCCCTCCGTTTCAATTTATGTGAACCTATTTCCTTTTTAGTCCATGCCTAAAAGAATGACCCCTTTCCTTATTTGGAAACAATTTACTTTTACACAATGATTTATAGCCACACAAAATATATGTGCCTCATTTTACACCACAAGATCAAAAGTCATTCTCTCTTTTCTTAAACTTCGTGCCCAGTCAAATGGGTTCACATAAATTGAAACGGAGGGAGTATTAATTTTACCTGCTATTTCAGTGTGTCGATAACTTGTGTTACTTTTACCTGCTATAAGAAACGCGGGCTGTCAAAACCCTTTTTAATGCGCGGGTCATTATCTTTTGTTAGACATTATTCAAAATAGACACTCTATGTCATCTGTGGACGAGACATGATGATAAATCATCCTCTCAGAAATATATGTAGGCCAAGGATGAATCCAATGTGTGTGATTATAGTCTGCAATCATGCATGACTTAGCTGATAAATATTGAACTAATCGGCATTGACTAGAGATGCCTATTTAGCGTGTTAAGGCAGCTGCATAGTGTTCTCAAGAATTTCCTCTGAAACAAAATATACATTGGGTTTGATTTTGAATATCGTGGTTGAACCACAACCCTACTCGCTTTAATTGGAAACATACTTTGCTATGTTTCCTTTTTCCTTTTTCTTTTTAATTAGATACATTGTCAGATCAATTCAAGTTGGCTACACAAACTTTAGACCTATATGACATGAAGTCAGTAAAACCTAGATTTTGAGAGAATCAGTCTCATTTCAAGCCCAAAGGCAGACTTCGTAGTTCATACACATCCTAGAACTGATGTTAGCTTTTTTAGTTGTTTATGCTTGGAAATTTCGATTTATTATTATCCTCTTAAGGTCGTTCCAGTGTTCTGGATAGCGTGCGGCGACAAATAATGACGAGGGCCCGCTTCACTGAGGCGAACTGCGCGCCTTTTTGATGTGAAGCGACAATTTATACAAAAACATAAAATATTATATACATCTAACTAAAAACACACATGTAATTGCGGATCTTGATGAGCCTTGTATAGCATAATTCCAAGCTATATCATTTCGTTAATTACTATCGGATGACGCCATTTCAACGCTGTTTTATGGAAAAAAATTATCAAGTCAATATTCAATTAATTCTACTCTATAAGACTATAAATCTATAATTGAAAAAACAGAGCAACAAATAAACTAAAGCTACTGCCTCTGCTCGATTTTGAAAAATAGAGCAACAAAAGAAAAAATTAAAGCTACTGCCTGACTGCTTCTACTCAATTTTGAAAAACAGAGCATCAAAAAAAAAATTAAAGCTACTGCCTGACTGCTTTTGCTTGATTTTGAAAAATAGAGCATAAAATAAAAATAAAAATACAGCCTCTGCTCTGAAAAACCAGAGCTGAAAGAGATGATGGAAGAAACAGAGCAAAGAACCCAAAAATAGAGCAAAGAAAGAAAGAAAGAAGAAGAACAACAAAGCAAAGAAAGAAGAAGAAAAACAGAGCCGAAAGAGATGATGGAAGAAAGAAAAACAGAGCTGGGCTGAAAGAGAAGAAAAATAGAAAATAGAGCTGAAAGAAGAAGAAAAACATCAAAGAAAGAAGAAAGAAGAAAGAAGAAAGAAGAAAGAAGAAAGAAGAAAGAAGAAAGAAGAAAGAAGAAGAAAAAGAAAAAAGAAGACCAGTGATGAAGAAGAAAGTAGCAGAAGAAGAAAGTAGAAGAAGAAAGGAGAAGAAGAAGAAAAGAAAAGAAAGAAACATACCTGGTCGCTGATGGCTGACGATGGAAGAAGAAGAAGATGTGAACCTAAGCCTTAATTTTGTCGAAGGAGAACTGGAGAAGAAGGTCGCTGCTCGTATCATGAGAAGTGTTTTAACCCAAGCCCTAATTTGTTGTTTTAGACTTTTAGTAATAAACATATGCCTTTTCTTGCGTTATATTCAAATAGCGACGCCTCGAATCGCTTCTCGCATCGCAGCGCCTCTCGCTACAAAGGCATAGGTGCTCGCTTTTCTTCATCGCAACGCAACAGACCAGGAATGGCGACACTGCCTCGCATCGCATCGCTACACGCTTTTAGCACTGTAGCGAGCGCTATTTATAACACTGGGTTGTTCATGATAGTTATCACGGTTCTTCACTCAATGTTTTGTGGTTGCTTCAGCAAAATCATGATTTCATTGTAAAGCCAAAGTGCATGGAGATATTTTGGACTCCTTAGTACACCTTTGATTTCATATTTCACTCTTGGGTCAAAAATTCTTTGTCATACTACTCTATCTTTAACATACAACACACATTCTTGAACCTGCATTCTTGGAGGTGCTTCTTACCGTCATTCAAAAGTTGGATAATGTTGTATTTCCTAATTGGGTCAAGTTGCATTGTGCTTGCAATATTGCATAATTGGAGCAAGTACATCTGTACTAAATGCCCTATATGGTGTAGCTAGGGGCGTACACAGAACTTTTCGTAAGCGGTGTCACAATTAATCTTTAGACGGTGATAGTAGCAGCAAGCCAACACAGTCAAAAATTGCATAATGGAGTTTACATATAGATACAATAATTCTTATTACTTAATCATCATAGAAGTGTCTTTTCTACTAGCTTGTTCATTGTATTTTGTGGCAGAGGTCGGCAGTTTGAATTTTGGCTAAGTGCTAACTGAAGCTCTCTTTTTAATTAGCAAAAATAAACACAAATAAGTGAGAAATCATGTAGGCATGTAGAATCGAACACTCGACCTTCAGTAAGGGAACCGGGGGCTGGACCACTGGACTGAGAACCAGGTTGTTAAGTGGTGTCACTTGACTTTTACTATATCTTATTTTGCTTTTGCATATCATCTACCATAACCGAAATTAGTCAAATTTTTCGACGAAGCGGTGTCATGTGACACCACTTGGGCCTACGTGCATCCGCCCCTGGGTGTAGCTAAGCAGGGAAGAAAAGAGAAGTCCATTATTCAAGGTTGTAGAAAATACATAACATCTGGACCCAGGGCTTAGTTCAAGTGGCAAAGGTTAAGAAATTTATGGCTTTGGTCACAGGTTTGAGCATGGGCTACGCGAACTAAGCCTGGTATTTAAGTGGAGCAGGGTAGAGGGGCATATCTATTATCCTCGAGTTCCAAAGGCTACTATTGGTCCTAAGAATTGGCCCAACAGATTTCTTGGTCATAAAAAAATACATAACTTCAATAAGCATGGAGCATTTTTTTTCTTTTCCACGTATTGATAAGCTTGGCTCTTCGTGTATTTCATGCTGGAACTAGTGCTGTATGTCATGGTTCCTTACTAGATTAGGCAATATTATCTTTGAAATGTTGCTCTACTCTTACATTGAAAACAAATTCTTACTATTCTTAGAAATAAAGTGGAAAAGGGAAGAATATGACAATTCATGAGTTATTTAAGCAATCCCTGTAAAGCTAGGAGGAGGTTGTAGTTCATGAGTAAGTGAACCGTATTAAAATTGCTGAGTCTTAGCTCAGCTGATATCTGTTGGACAAAATTTCCTATCCTCTCTTATAAGGCGTTCTCCTTATTTGCATTTTCTTTGCTTTCTGTCAAAGTGTATACTTTTCGTGTAAGTCATAGAAGAGGGTAACAACTGAACAAGACGGATAGATTTTTTGAATTGAAAAAAAAAAAAATCTATCTGTCTTGTTCAGTTGTTACCCTCTTCTATGACTTACACGAAAAGTATAC